>NW_022438027.1:0-19811 GCF_009761245.1 Sapajus apella | reverse complement strand
CACACACACACACACACACACACACACACACACACACACACACACACCAGCAACATGGTGTAGAGAGTATTTCTGTGTGGTGGGGAGAGGGGAGTATGGCAACTACGAGGCACTGAACTCAGTGCTGCCTTTTTATAGCAGAAAACAAAACCAGACCAAACACAACTGATGCCCATCCATGAAGGGAGCATTTAAACCAGCCCTAGGAAGAGGGGAATCACCGATGCCAACAGTCCGAATCTGAGCTGGAAAAGTATTCTGGAGTCCATATTCTGAAGCCCTAAATAAACTTGAAAGTCAGTCTAGGCCACAAGGACTAGAACTCCCAAGTGAGACCAAGTGCTGAACGGGGCCCAGACCCAATGGACTTGGGGCCATGCAACCTACTGAGACAACACCCAGGGCAGCTAAGGAAGTACTGGCATTATCCCTGCTGTAAGCTCAGCCTGCACAGCTTGTGGCTCCAAAAGAGACCTCATCCCTCCACTTGAGCAGAGGTGGGGGAAGAGTGGGGGGACTTTGTCTTGCATCTAGGATACCAGCACAGCCACAGCAGGATAGGGCACTGCTCAGAATCATTAGGTCCCCTTTCCAGCCTCTAGCTCCCAGATGACATTGCTAGACCCACCCTGGGCCAGAAGGGAGCCTACTGCCTTGAACTGAAGGACCTAGTCCTGTCAGGATTCATCGCCGGCTGACTGAGAGGCCAAGAATTCTGCATAGCCAGCAGCGATGCTCAAGTGCTATGTCAAGGACCTTGTTGAGCTTCTAAGGCTTGCTAGCTTCAGGTGAGACTCAGCACATTCCCAGCTGTGGTGGTTATAGGTGGCAAGACTCCTTCCACCTGAGAAAGCAGGGGGAAAAAGTGAAGGGGACTTTGTCTTGCGCCTTAGGTACCACCTTGGCCACAGTTGGGTAGAGCACCAAATGAGCACTTGGAGTCCGTGATTCCAGTTCTTGACTCTTGGATGGCATTTCTGGACCTGTCCTGGGCCAGAGTGGAGCCCACTGCCATGAAGAGTGAGTCCAGAAATACTATCCAAGACTCAAGGCAGCATTCACCACAAGCTGACTAAAGCGCACTTTGTCTTAAGGGAGCTCTGGTGCTAGTCTGGCAGTACTCCCTGTGGGCCCATGGTGGCTGTGGCAATGGGGTGAGACACGTCTGCCTTTGGAAAGAGGAGGGAAGAGTGGGAACGACCATGACTTGTGGTTTGTGTGCCAGCTCAGCCATAGAACAACAGTATACCAGGGAGACATGTAAGGTTTTGACTCAAATTCCATGCAACTGGATGGCACCTTTGGACCTGCCTGGGCCTAGGGGAGCTCACCACTCTGCAGAAGAGACAGGCCTGACTGGCTTTGCCATCTGCTGACTGCAGAGCCCCACGGCTTTGAGTAAAATTAGGTGATAGCCCGGGAGTTCTTACAACAGACTCTGGGAAAGACCAAGTACTGGACTGGCTTCAGGTTTGACCCAGCACAGTTCTAGTGACGGTGGCACAGGGGTGTTTGTGTCACTCCACCCTCAGCTCCAGGTGGCTCAGAACAAAGACAGAGACTCCTTTTTTGGTGAGACAAAAATTAAGGAAAAAGAACAAGAGTCTCTCTGACTAGTAATCCAGAGAATTCTTCCAGATTTTGTCCAAGACCATTAAGGCAGCACTTCTATGATATGGTTTGGTTGTGTCCTCACCCCACTCTCATCTTGAACTGTAGTTCCCATAATCCCCACGTGTTGTGGGAGGGTCCTGGAGGCAGGTAATTAAATCAAGGGGGCAGTTAACCCATGCTGTTCTTCTCATGATAGTGAGTAATTTCTCACAAGATCTGATGGTTTTATAAGGGACTTTCCACCCTTTGCTCGGCACTTCTCTCTCCTACCACCATGTGAAGAAGGACGTGTTTGCTTCCCCCTTCCACCATAATTGTAAATTTCCTGAGGCCTCCCCAGCCATGTGGTACTGTGAGTCAATTAAACCCCTTTCCTTTATAAATTACACAGTCTCAGGGAGTTCTTCATAGCAGACTGAGAACAGACTAATACATTCTATGAGTCTTCTCTTCAGGAACCACAGAGTTACCAGGATCAGGGTGCCCATTAATGCAGATATAGTTAAAACCATTAACATCTAAGTTCTTTAGAATATCTGGAAAACCTTCCCAAGGTAGGAACAAGCCCAGACTGAGAGGAATACAATAAACACCTAACTCTTCTATGCCCAGATACAGATTAAGCATCTACAAGTATTAAGACCATCCAGAAAAATATGACCTCACCAAATGAACTAAATAAGATATGAGGGACCAATTCTGGGAAAACAGAAATATGTCAACTTTCAGACGGAGAATTAAAAATAGCTGTGTTGGCCAGGTGTAGTGGCTCATGCCTGTAATCCTACCACTTTGGGAGTCCAAGGAAGGTAGATCATCTGAGGTCAGGAGTTCGAGACCAACTGGCCAAAATGGTGAAACCCTGAACCTACTAAAAATACAAAAATTAGCCAGGCATGATGGCATGCACCTGTAATCCCAGCTACTCAGTAGGCTGAGGCAGGGGAGTCACTGAACCTGGGAGGCAGAGGTTGCAGAGAGCTGAGATTGCACCACTGCACTCCAGCCTGGGCAACAGAGTGAGACTCTGACCAAAAAAAAAAAAAAAAAAAAAAAAGCTGTGTTGAAGAAACTCAAAGAAATTCAAGATAACACAGAGAAGGAATTCAGAATTCTCAGAAAAATTTAACAAAAAGATTGAAATAATTAAAAAGTATCAAGCAGTATTTCCAGAGCTGAAAAATACAATTAGCATACTGAAGAATGCATGAGTCATCTGATAGAATAGGTCAAGCAGATGAAAGAACCAGTGAGTTTGAAGACCAACTATTTGAAAATACACAGTCCAAGAAAACAAAAGAAAAAGCAATTTAAAAAATGAAGCACATCTATAGGATCTAGAAAATAACCTCAAAATGGCAAAATCTAAGAGTTACTGGCCTTAAAGGAGGTTGCTGGCCTTTAAGGAAGAGGTAGAGAAAGAGATCTGGGTAAAAAGCTTATTCAAAGGGAAAATAACAGAGAACTTCCCAAACTTAGAGAAAGATATCAATATCCAAGTACAAGAAGGCCGTAGAACACCAAGCAGATTTAACCCAAATACTCCCTCAAGGCATTTAATAATCAAACTCCTAAAGATCAAGGATAAAGGATACAAAAGCAACAAGAAAAAAGAAACACAAAATACAATGGAGTTCCAATACATCTGGCAGCAAACTTTTCAGTGGAAACCTTACAGGCCAGCAGAAAGCAGCATGACATATTTAAAGTGCTGAAGGAAAAACCTGTATCCTAGAACAGTGTATCTGGAAAAAAAATATCATTCAAACATGAAGGAAAAAGAAAAGACTGTCCTTGACAAACAAAAATTGAGGGATTTCATCAACAGCAGACTTATACTACAAGCAATGTTAAAGGGATTACTTATTACTTCAATCAGAAAGAAAATGATATAAATGAGCAATAAATCATCTGAAGGTGCAAAACTCAATTGTAATAGCGAGTACAGAGACAGAGAAAAACAGAATATAACACTGTAACTGTGGAGTGTAAACTACTCTTATATTAAGTAGAAAAAATAAACAATGAACCAATAAAAAAAAACCTACAATTTTTCAAGACATAGTACAAGAAGATATAAATAAAAACTACAAAACATAAAAAGGCATAAAGTATTATTAGTTTTCTTTTTGCTGGTTTATTTGTTTATACAAACTGTCATTATCAGCTTAAAATAATGGGACATACAATAGTATTTGCAAGGTTTATGGCAACCTTAAACCAAAACATGTACAATGCTTACACACACAAAAAAAGCAAGACACTAAATCAGATCACCATAGAAAATCACCTTCACTAAAAGAAAGACAGGAAGGAAAGAAAGAAGAGAAGACCACCAAACAACCAGAAAACAACAAAATGGCAGAAGTAAGCCCTTACTTAGCAATGACAACATTGAATGTAAAGGACAGAACTCTCCAATCAAAAGACACAGAGTGACTACATTAATTTAAATAAGATCCAATAATTTGTTGCCTACAAGAAACACACTTCACCCATAAAGACACATATCAACTAAAAATAAAGGGATGGATAAAGACATTCCATACCCACAGAAACCAAAAGAGAACAGGAGGAGCTCTAAAGAGGCAAAATAGCTTTCAAGATGAAAAAAAAAAAAAAAAACTTTAATAAGAGACAAAGAAGGTCACTATGTAAGGACAAAGGGGTCAATTTAGCCAGAGGATATAATGATAATAAATATATATGGACCCAATATTGAAGCACCCAGATATATAAAGAAAATATTATTAGAGCTAAAGAGAGACAGAAACCACAGTACAGTAACAGATGGAGACATTAACATCCCACTTTCAACAAAGAAACATTGGACTTATTCTGCATCATAGGCCAAACGAACCTGAGAGATATTCACAGAACACTTCATTCAATGGCTGCAGAATACACACTCTTTCCCTCAGCACATGGATCATTCTCAAGGAGAGACCATATGTTAGGTCACAAAAGTCCTAAAACATTCAAAAAATATAAATAATACCAAGCATCTTCCCTGACCACAATGGGATAAAAGTAGAAATCAATAATAAAAGGCATTTTGGAAACTATACAAATACATGGAAATTAAACAAAATGTTCCTGAATGACCAGTGGGTCAATGCAGAAGTTAAGAAGGGAACTGAAAAATTTCTTGAACCAAATGATAATGAAAACACAACATTCAAAACCTATGGGATACAGCAAAAGCAGTATTAAGAGGAAACTTTATAGCTGTAAGTGCCTACATCAGAAAAAAAAAAGCAAAATGTCAAATAAACAATTTAAAAGCAAGAACAAACCAAATCCAAAATTAGCAGAAGAACTAATAAAAATCAGAGAATAAATGAAATTGAAATAAAGAAAATAATACCAAAGATTGTTAATCAAAAAGTTGTTTTTTTTGACAAGTTAAACATTTAGCCAGACTAAAAAAAAAAATGAAAGAAAGAAAAGATCCAAATAAATAACATCAGAGATGAAAAAGGAGACATTACAAATGATACCACAGAAATTTAAAAAATCATTAGTAGTTACTATGAACAACTTATAACAATAAATTGGAAAATCTAGAAGAAATGAACAAATCCCTAGACACATAAAACCTACCAAGATTGATCCATGAAGAAATCCAAAGCCTGAACAGACCAATAATGAGCAACAAGATTGAAGCTGTAATAAAAATTCTCACAGTAAAGAAAATACTGGAACCTGATGGCTTCACTGCTGAATTCTAACAAACATTTAAAGATGAACTAATACCAACCAATCCTACTCAAACTACACTGAAAAACAGAGGAGGATGGAATGCTTCGAAACTTATTCTTTCAGGTCAGTATGACCCTGATACCAAAACCAGACAAAAGTGTTTTATATATGTATAGGTATATGTATATGTATATATGTATATGTGAATATGTACATATGTGTATATATACATATATTTATACACACACACATCCCATTTATCCATGGGATGCAAGGATGGTTCAGCATATGAAAATTGATGTGACACATCATATCAACAAAATGAAGGACAAAAACCATACAATCATTTCAACTGATGCTAAAAAGTATTTGATATAATTAAGAGCCTTCATGATAAAAAAAAAAAATCAAAAAAACTAGGTACAGAAGGAAGATACCTCAACATAGCAAAAGCCATATATAACAGACCCACAACAAGTATCACACTGAAGATCAGGAACATGACAAGAACTCCCACTTTCCCCGATGTTATTCAAGATAGTACTGGACTTCCATCAGGCAAGATAATTGAAATAAAGAGCATCCAAATTGGAAAGGAGGAAGTTAAATTATCCTTTTGGCAGACAATAAGACCTCATATTTAGAAAAACCTAAAGACTCTACCCAAAACCTATTAGAACTCAGAAACAAATTCAGTAAATTTGCATGATAAAAGAAATCAACCTACAAAAATCAATATGCATTTTCTTTTCTAAAGACAGTTTCGCTCCTCACCCATGGCAAGATCTCGGCTCACTGCAACCTCTGCCTCCCAGGTTCAAGTGATTCTCCTGCTTCAGCCTCCTGAGTAGCTGGGATTACAGGCACCTGCCACCATGCCCGGCTAACTTTTGTATTTTTAGTAGAGACAGGGTTTCACCATGTTGACCAGGCTGGTCTTGAACTTCTGACCTCAGGCGATCTGCCTGCCTTGGCCTCCCAAAGTGCTGGAATTACAGGCGTGAGCCACTGCCCGTGGCCAAAAATCAATATGTATTTCTATATGCCAATGGTGAACAATCTGAAAAAGAAATAAAAAAGTAACCCCATTTACAAAAGTCAAAAATGAAATTAAATACCAAGGAATTAACCTAACCAAAAAGTGAAACACCTCTACAATGAAAACTATAAAACACTGTTGAAGAAATTGAAGAGGATGCCAAAAAATAAAAAAAAAAATTCCATGTTCATGGATTAGAAGAATCAATATTGTTAAAATGTCCACACTACCAAAGTAATCTACAGATTCAATGCAATCCTTACCAAAACACCAATGTCATTCTTCACAGAAACAGAAAAATCAATCCTAACATGTATATGGAACCCCAAAAGGCCCAGAATAGCCAAAGCTATCATAAGCAAAAAGAACAAAACTGAAGGAATCACATTACCTGACTTCAAATTATACTATAGAGCTATAATAACCAAAACAGCATGGTACTGGCATTAAAAACAGACACAGAGATGAATGAAATAGAATAGAAAACCCAGAAACAAATCCGCAAACCTACAGTAAACTCATATTTGACAAAGGTGCCAAGAACATATACTGAGTAAAAGACAATCTCTTCAATAAATGGTGTTGGGAAAAGTGGATATTTATATGCCGAAGATTGTCACTAGACCCCTCTCTCTCACCATATACAAAAATCAAATCAAAATGGATTAAGGACTTCAATCTAAGACCAAAAACTATAGAACTACTACAATAAAACATCAGGGAAGCTCTCCAGGACATTGGCCTGGGCAAGTATTTCTTGAGTAATGCCTCACGAGCACTGGCAAAATGGACAAATGGGGCTACATCAAGTTAAAAAGCTTCTGCACACCAAAGAAAATAATCAACGATATGAAGAGACAACCTACAGAATGGCAGAAAATGTTTGCAAACTACCCATCAAATTAAGTTCAATTTGAACTTAATTGTACATTAAAAAATAAAGAGTACCTGGAATGTTCATTGGAATGTTCAGAAAATATATATATATTTTTTTAATTGATGTAATACTGACATGATAAGAAAGGGAGCATTGCTCTCCAAGAGATTTATGTCAAAGTAAAATATAAATTACCTTTGGCAATATTTAAGACCATTGCTCCAGTTAACAACTGCAATCTAGCCCTTACTGAAAATAAAAACTGTGTGTCTTTTCCTCAAAAAATAAGTGGAGTAAGATTGTGATTGTCCAAAATGTTCATAAACCTTAAATTGTCTCCATCTTAAATCATAACTCTGCCTGAATGCAATACTAGAACATCACAAAATAAATTTAACCCCTTCTCCTCCAAATCTTATCACTGCCCTTAACATTTTTAAGTAGTAAGATGAGCATTTCAAGATAAACTCCATACCATACACCATAAACAACTAAAACGCAGAGTCTCTTCTGTTCAGTGGTTACAGAAAAATCAAACTATGCTAATCCAAAAGGGAAATATATAGGACCGTGTAAATAACAAGTGCAGAGGTAAAAATGCTTTTGGGTGTGTGTTGGAGGAAGGACACAGACTTACCTCTCTATCCTTCACCTTTGCCCTCCACCGGCTGCTGTCTCTTTAAACAGGATGATTGGCAGCTTCAGTGGGTCTTACATAACCTATTCAAGGCCCTTGGGAAATACAGCATATCTCTTCCTAGCAACTATGATTCACTCTGATTGGATGAACTCAATCTCTACATAGGTAAGTCATGTACTACATAACGACTTTCCTGACAACAGCAGACTGCATGTGACATACCATACATATGACGGTGGCTGGAGCAACAGGCTATACCAAACAGTCTAGGTGTGTAAGTACATTTTGCAATGTTTGTACAATGGAATTGCCTAACAACGCATTTCTCAGAACATATCCCTGTTGTTAAGTGATGCATGTCTATAAATGTGTACACAGGGAGATGGAATTATATGGACTTGCAGTATCTAAGCTCTTACCTCTGAACCAGTCACATGGCTGGGGGAAACTGAGGCTCTGACTGGCCAGCCCTGAGGAGTGTCCCAATCCTCCAGCCAGAGGTGGGGCTCCACCTGAAACACATGCCCAATAAAAGGGGTGGGCCCATAAGAAATGTGGGTTTGGGAACTGCAAGGAAAGGAATGGATATGAGGAATAAATATACTACATTACTACATTCTGTTATATTAAATTACCAAAACAATGGAGTATATTGAATTAGGTTAATGAGATTTTAACTCATAAGAGTTGCAAGAAAGGAGGTGTGTGCCATTTGGCTCCACGTTAACTAGAATATCCTTTCCATAAAGTACAAGACAATATTTGTTAAATAAGGTAATTACCACCTGAACATTTTAAAAATGAGGATAATCAATACTCAGACAATGAAATATTTGACACACAAAAAAGGGGGGGAAACTGAATAGACACTTAAGTAAACAAGGGAGGGAGGGAAAAAGCAAGGGAAATTCAAATTCCCAACACAGGAGTGCTGTGGTTAGGAAATCCTTTTCCAAGAAAGAGCAATCTCATTTTTCCTAAAATAGAAATGTTTTTGAAAGTGCCACATCAAAGTCTTTACCATAACCAAATGAAAGAATTGCATTTCATAAGCCTCACATGTATTAACAAGTTTTGCAAATGACCTTGCAGATCCTTTATAATACTGTGAGATTTACAGGTCACCTTGACTTTAAGATAATCTGTAAGAGCAATCTCAGAGCCATGCATTTAATATTTCAGTAATATAACACAAACTTATGTTTTGTTTACTTATATATATAATTTTCAAAGGATATCCCATCTGTCTACAAACCCAGGATATAAAAATGTCACTTTAAATTAGCAATCTAGTTTTGGCCATCCATCTCTGAAATACAAATACGTTGATTAGCTAGGACAGAATATACTAGTTTTTTCCTAGATACAAAATGTGCATCTGTTATTATCTTGAATGTGAAGAGTGTCATCTTGAATTCTAAGGCAGGCAAATATGTAATTATTATGTACACAGATACAAGTTTCCTGAAAATATTATGCACAAAAATGTGTCTTAACACTTACATGTGTTATTTAGTTTATTCATTTCAACAGAAGTGCTTTGAACCATACAATATTGTTACAAATATATCATTGTTATCATCATCTATATTAAGCCTTCCATCATTTATGATAAAAATGAGGCAGATAGTCCAAATGACTGATTACCCAAAAATCATTTCAATTTCAAAATACAATTTGATATTTACAGTAAATGTACATCTTTGATATTGTGGGAATTAACAGCACTGAATGTAAACTATTGGAATTCACTAGAGGCCAGACCAAAAAAAAAAAAGAGGGAAAAAAAGTGGTTCTTTATTATAATACTTATATAATGCCATCATTTATTTGTGTAAACATTTTTATCTTTTAAAACTTTTTTTTTTCTCATGCCTATTGCCTCATTTACCTTTTCAAGGACAGTAAATATATGCAGCACAGGTATTATATCAGCTCTAGGACCAGTAGGGCTAGTTCTAAAATCCAGCTTTCCTACAGCTTCTAGTATACTGTTTCTGCATTTGACTAGAATAGTCCCTTTCACTGTAGTTCTTTCCTACTTCTCATCCCAATCTAGAAAAATACAGCATCCCTTCACACAGATGTACTGTACAATGCACTTCCGCCACTCTCAATGCAGTTTCACCTCACTCATAAATGAAGCACCTCTCTGCATCCTTTCAGCAGTGGCAGGACATAGAGTGACACAGCACACATGAGGGAGCATGAGACATGGCCTTCTTGTCACTTCCAGGTTTCAGTGTGCCCTCTGACAAACTTTTTTTGGCATTGAAAATTCTAACTCATTAGTTTCCAAAACTAGTTACTCATCTGAACCATCCTGAAAGCTTTGAAATTCTAGATTCCTGCATCATTTGACTTTAATAAGTATCAGATAGAACCATGTATAAACATTATGCACACATGCACATATTTATACACATGTACAAGCACTATTTTTTAAAAACTTCACAGATGGTTTGGATTATCAGCCAGTGCTGATTCAGATCAATGTGTTAGCCACTCTCACGCTGCTCCAGATAATGAAATGCTTGTGGTCATGAGCTCTATCCAGTGCCTCTCTAAAGCCCCTGAAACGTCTGCTAAATAGCCCTGTAACAATACAAGTGGAATATGTGTGTTGACTTTCTAGCAGGTAATTAATCATGCCCACAGTTGTAAGAAAACCATGCCTCTCGACAATGATGAACCACATGTCCACTATGGATATATACATACACTGACATAAGCACATGCGCTCACATGGGAAATCAGAACACCACCAGCTCAACCATGCCAAGTGCCCTTGATAAAGATAAGATTCCCTGAACATTTAGCGGGTGGTCTGATTCCATTTTGGCTTCTGTTTTACAAATCTAGGTGATCCTTTGTACTCGGTGCCCAAGATCATTGATGTGCTAGAGCGAAGGCTCTCACAGGAAGATACTAACATTATTAAACATTCACTATTTTCCAAGGGCAAAAAACAGGTAAGTCCTAGTCCTTAACCTCAAATAATTTGCTCTCAAGAGAATGGGAGAGAGTCTTATAAACCAGAGTATAGCTGTGGGGGGTGCTACAGTGAAGGGGTGAAGATGCATATGTTATTTCACCTCTACCATTATGTGAATTTTAGTAGAAAATTGGGAAGGGTTACAAGGCCATAGCTATCTTTAATGAAATCAAACCAACAGCTATGAGAAGAAAAATAAGGGGCAGACAGTAGAGTGGAAAGTGATGTATGATTGAGGGAAAGACTGGGTTCATTTGTTTTTAAGATGAGGGACACAATAATTTGCCTTTCTTTACACCTGTACTAACAGGGAACATATGTTTATTTTACTTTGCTCCAAAGCAAACCCTAGTGCCCCGAACACAGTCCATACACAATAAGACGTTTTGTTTTTGGTTTTGCTTTTGTTTTTTTGACAGGTCCTTGCTGTCACCCAGGCTGGAGTGCAGTGGTGTCATCACAACTCACTGCAGCCTCAACCTCCTAGGCCCAAGCGATTCTCCCACCTCGGCCCCTCAAGTAGCTGAGATTACAGGCACATACCAACACAGCTGGCCTATTTTTTTGATTTTTAATTTTTTTTTATATAGAGACAGGGTCTCGTTATCTGGTCTCTAACTCCTAGCCTCAACTGATCCACCTGTCTGGGCCTCCCAAAGTGCTGGGATTACAGGTGAGAGCCATTGCACTGGCCCACAATACATTTTTAATTTAAAAAATGGAAGCTTATCTATGACCAGGAAAAGGGTAAAATAAAACACAACAAGAAGTTGTTTTCTTTAGATAATACAATGGTAGTTACTTTAATTTTGTTTGATAATTTTCTGTATTTTCCATGACGAACAAATGGCACTTTCATTATTGGAAAAGAAAGTGACACTCTTATTTCACGAGAGTTTCATTTGTTATAACTATAAAATATTCAGCATCTTTAAGTTTTTAGTTTCTGCTTTTCCAGAAAACAACTGAGCTTCACAACAAATGAAATAAACCATTTTACTATGTCCAGTTCATATTTTCAAAGTTAACAAGGCTTGACATCCCAGGATAGCACAGCTAATAAGTTAGCCATTCTTCATCATGATCAGAAAGTTGTTTGCGTGGCAATGCCGGTACTACTCAGCTTGTACAGGAAGAGCAGGCCCTAGAAAGGCATGTTAACAGGGGATATTCCCAAAGCAAGGCTTACTATTTTGCTAATGTAGCTTCCATTGAATTTAAATACTTCATCAAATATGTATTTTCTTTTTTTTTTTGAGAAGGAGTCTCGCTCTGTCACCCAGGCTGAAGTGCAGTGGTACCATCTTGGCTCACTGCAATCTCCGCCTCCCAGGTTCAAGCGATTCTCCTGCCTCAGTGCCCTGAGTGGTTGGGATTACAGGTGCGTGCCGCCCCACCCGGCTAATTTTTGTATTTTTAGTAGAGACGGGGTTCCACCATGGTGATCAGGCTGGTCTTGAACTCCTGACCTTGTGATCCGCCTGCCTTGGCCTCCCAAAGTGCTGAGATTACAGGCGTGAGCCACCATACCTGGCCCAAATATGCATTTTATGCAATATAAATCTCACATATGTAGATGAAGATGTGCTAGGACAGAAGTTTTCTTAATCAGCACATAGCCTGTAGCTTTCTGTGAGATAACGCAGAGCAGGCTCACACCACCTATCAGAGCCTCACTCAGGGACACTGAGGTTTTGAATGCTGCTATTGTACCTAAGCTCTCAACCAATATCAGGTTGATGGGAATGACATTCAAACAGGACAAGCAACAAGGTTGCCTGAGAGTCTCTGTTAACACCAGATACATGTAAATGACAATCCTAACTATCCTTATGGAATAAGTATGGTGAGGATTAAATGAGTTAATATATGCAAAGCTTTTATAGCAATGCCAGGCACATAGGACGCACCAACTATGTCCCATTCAATATGATTCTGGGAAAATGTAAGCTTCAAGAAGTCAGGGATTTCCATCTGTTCTGCTTACTACCATCTCCCTAGCTCCTAACATGCAGGTGATACCGAATAAATATTTTGTGACTGAGTAAATGCTGGGGTAAGAACAGAGACAAATGCTTGGTCTGAGGGGCTTGGGGTGGTGCTGACTTCTAGAAGATGGGAGCCTTGGGGCTTGCATGTCAGGGATAACAGAACGAACTGCCAGCCCATGGCACCACAGGGATCAGCCAACCTCTATGCCTTGTAAATTAAGAGTCATTTTGGCCCAATTGTCCAGCTTCCAAATCTGTGTCTTCTTCTCCTTCACATCCTTTCATATCTATCCTCCATCCCTCACAAACACCTGGCTATATCCTCAGCTTTTCAAAAACCTTCATTATTCCCTTAGAGCGTAAGTTGCCAAATCTTCTCAGTTCACAGTGCTCTTACCTTTCAGTGATAGTTTTCACGGTACTCCTACGCCGAAAGCAAGACCTATCCATTTCGTTTATTTAGCGGCTAAGTCTAAACAATCTCATAGTAGTCCTCTGCCTAGTGTCCAGCTGTGTTTCCCTTGAAAACGTTAACACCTACAACATGGGGTAGTTGTTCCCGTACTCCAGGGAGCCTTGTCCCACAGTTTGGGAACCAGGGCCTTAGCAATTTCCTCTTTAGGACAATTGCAAATAATTTGGGAACACTATTTAGTTCAACCTCCTGGCTGGCTCCTGGCCACTTCTTCCTAGGCAATTTCCTCTTTTAATTGTTGAACAGAGATTTTGGTAGCACTGATGGCCACTGCACATGAAACGCAGCAAGGCTTAATGCTAGCTGAAGTAAGAGAAAAGCAGTATCTCCAAATCTTAGACAGACAGATGTGTTTCAGCATTTGGTGTAAATCCACAAAGAGAAGCTTAAGTCTGGAAAATATCATAGAGGTTCCATGCACCCTGGGAGCCCCAGCAAGTAGCCAGCACCATGCTGAGCAGCGCTGCCTGCCCAGAGAGCCTCCCCGGGGCCAGAGTTCATGCACTAACAGCCAAGACACAAACTGGTCTTAAGTCAGCTTAGGCAGAGCACACTAGGATGGTGAGGGCTTTCTCCTTTCACCACATCCCAGAAGAAAACCATGTTTTAACCACTGTTTGGATGGTGTTTTGTTCTATTATTAATGGCAAAGCAAAGCTTTTAATCTTAGTAACTGGACAGGAAAATAAAAAATACAACTGTATTAAAAATGCACCTTGCTGATAGAAATAGTCTAGCAGTCACTAATGAAAAAATAAGTAAATAGAAAAAGAAATAAACCCTTAAAGTTATGAGGGAAAAAATGAGCAATAAAAGTAATTTTATAAAATACTAAAACATCTCTTCTTAGAAATAAAGAAAATGCTACTGAGGAAAAAACACAAAAATCCAACCACATCACCACATCCACCTGCTCTTGGGCTGCCTGGTGCATGTCTGAGACCCCACAATATTTCATGTGTCCCCTCCATGACTGGTGCGCACTCTCCCGACTGATATCGCAGAACAGTGGGACACCCTACTTCCTCTAGAGGCTTTCTCTGAACAATGATGTCCCAAATGCAGCACAGAAAAGTGGGGCCAGCTCGTGACAGAGTCCAGGTAATGCTCAGGCAAGAACAATGCTGCTCTGACTTCAGAAGTACTAGAATGGGAGACCATGATGAGGCCCAAATAGAGACCATGGAATTGTCTGGGAGGTGACAGTGAAAGTGGCTCAGGAGTGGGGATGGAAGATATGTACATCAGAGAGGGAAGGACAAGGGGGCACTTATTCCTGGGGCTCTTGAGCAGCCAGTGCAAGGAGCCAATAAAGACAAATCCAACCAGTAAGCAGGTTGGGCCTTGGTTCCCCTTTTGTCCAAGTATATTAGTCAGGGTTTTCTAGAGGAACAGAACAAATAGGATAGATGTACAGACGAAGGGAAGTTTATGAAGCAGTATTGACTCACACGATTACAAGGTGAAGTCCCACAATAGGCTATCTGCAAGCAGAGGAGCAAAGAAGCTGGTCTGAGTCCCAAAACCTCAACAGCAGGGAAGTAGACCCAAGGGCCCCTAGCAAATCACTGGTTTAAGTTCAATAGTGCAAAAGCCAAAGAACTTGGAGTTCGATGTTCGAGGGCAGGAAGCATCCAGCACTGGAGAAAGATGAAGACTGGAAGACTTAGCAAGTCGGCTCTTTCAAACTTCTGCCTGCTTTATTCTAGCAGCACTGATAGCTGATTAGATGCTGCCCACCCAGATTGAGGGTGGGTCTGCCCCTCCCTGTCCACTGACTCAAATGTTCATCTCCTTTGGCAGCACCCTCACAGACACACCCAGGAACAATACTTTGCATCCTTCAGGCCAATCAAGTTGACACTTAATATTAATCATCACACCAAAGCTGGCTGGCTCCTAGCTACTTCTTCCCAGGCAATTTCCTCTTTTAATTGTTGGACGGAAATTCTGGTAGCACTGATGGCCACTGAATTTTTATCTGTCTGCTGGACACCCCTGTCCATAGGCATCTTTCTGTTCATGGAAGTAAATGTGTGAAATGCAGGCATTCCCCTTTCCCATGTCCCCACAATACCATCTTTCTGTTTTCTTAGTCTGTACTCATGAAGTCACCAAATAACCTTTCACCCAGGGAAACACCACAGTGTCAGCTTGCTCTATTCTGTGTCTCTGCAGGGAGTGGAGGGAAGAGAGTTTCTGCATGCGGAAGCTTTGTAAGCATCCTGGGACCATGAAATATTAAATTCTGAATAGGGCAACAAGATTCGAATGGATACTACAAATGTGAGAAACATTAGGACAGTGGTTCTCAACCAGCGGAGACTCTTGTCTCCTAGAGCACATGTGGCAATGTCTAGACACATTTCTAGTGTCACAAGGGGTGTGCATCTAGTGGGTGGAGGCCAGGAATGCTGGTGAACATCCTACACTGCACAGGATGTCACAGAGACTATACAACAAATGTTCCCAGGAGAGCAAGCCTGGCCCACAGCACACAGCTGCTGCAGGAAAGGAAATGCAAAAGGCGGTGTGAAAACAAGAGAGGAAAGCCAAGAACACGCTCACAAGTGTATGACATCTGGGAAGCCATGGGAGGCTGAGCATTTTAGGTGATGGAAAGAAAACAAAGAAAACAGAGTAGAGTCTGCCATTTATTTAGGTGGGTTTGGTTCAGGGTCAACAGAGGCCTCAACAGACTTCATTCTAAGGGTTGCAATGAAAGCCAAAGCAGCTTGAGAATGCTTGGCTTGCTTTAAAAAATGACAATGCAGAATAAGCTGGAGATAACACTCCTCTGCCACCCACAGAACACATCAAACAAACAGCCTGAGCAACAAAATTATACCTACAAATATTCTGTGCCCATTTTATATGCAACATTCTCTAGTTACTCTATCTATTGGCAAAATTGTAAATATCAGTCCACAAGTTCATAGTATAGAAAAGAAAGTACCAATCAGAACAGAAACTATCAGGTCAAATACAAATTAATGAATTCAATCACCAATGTTGCCTTTTATTTTTTCCATTCACTACAAATGAAAATATTATAGCTAGAAAGTGTTTTGACTCAAATAAATCACAAAGGGAGGTAAGGATATTTCTACATTATAGCCCAGGCCAGGCATTCTGAAGTAGATGGGATATTTTAGAGTTTGCCTCAATAGCACTGGATATACACATACCTCCTGCGAAACTTGATGGAGGACAAGAAGTACTGAAGCTCAGGGAACGGTAAAGCATAGTTTAAAAGTACACATCAGGGGCAAGGTACGGTCAGTAATATAAACCTAAATGATTACTTGAGGAAGGAAGAAAATAGAACTAAATATGGAGTCACATCTCAAACAGGTATATTTATAAAGTGGCAATACAGTAGTCCTCCCTCATCTGCTGCTTAGTTTTCCACGGTGTCAGTTACCCATGATTAAGTGTGGTCCAAAAATATCATGTGGAAAACAATAATAATAATAAACAATTCATAAGTTTCAAGCTGTGCATTGTTCTAAGCAGTGTGATGAAATCTCATTCTATCTTACTCTGTCCTGCCTGGGATATGAACCATCCCTTTGACCAGCAGATCCATGCTGTAGATAGTACCTGCCCTGCCCATGAATTACTTGGTAGCCAGCTCACTTATCAGGCCAACTGTTAGGGCATTGCAGTGTTTGTATTCAAGGAACATTTATTTTACTTCATAATGACCCCAAAGCACAAGACTAATGATAATGGCATATTATTGTAATTGCACCATTTTATTATTAATTGTTGTTCATCTCTTTCTGTGCCCAATTTACAAATTAAGCATCATCACAGGTATGTATGCATAGGAAAAAACATAGTATATTTAGAATTCGGTACTCGCCTCAGTGGTTTCAGGCATACACTGGGGGTGTTGAAACATACCCCTGTGGATAAGGGGAAACTACCATATTCTATCATAATTCTAAGTATTTGTCTTATGAGTAAAAAAACAGGGCTACTTGACATAGGCATCTTTAACACATTATCACATTAGGTAACAAGAAGGTCTTTTCCATATTTCACAGTGACAATCTCTATATTTTAACTGGAGAGAGGCTGAAAAGCAACTGCCCCTGCATGGTACAGCCCACCTTGGACAAGACTGTTCACATGCTACTCAGTAAGGTGTTGTTTAACTCCAAGGAACCCACACTATGGAGAGTGTGGTCCCTGGTAGACTATTATGGAATTGCCTTGCTAAGCCACAGAGCAAGAACAACGTCCTGGGGCTGGAAGTGAGTTCTACCAGATGGGTTTTCTCTCCATCACTAACACTGAGATCAGTCCTAGGAGGGAATGAGGAGGTGGGATTTGGATTGGGGTTACAGAAGAATTTCCTTCTCTTTCTCGAATCAGTAGCTCCACAAGGAAGGCTGACTTGTGGTGTTTTCCTGGTCCTGGGGCACAGTTGGCCAGGGCCTGGGGAAGCAGGTGGGAGCCAGCAGAATAGCCCACGTGTAGATCTTGACCTGCTGCTTTATTTTCATGCTGCATTTCCCACCACAGTAGCAGAGCCTCTGGCAAAGGCAGGCTGCAAATGGCAGTCTGGTCTCTGTGCTATGAAGAATCAATGGGAAGGGCCCAGCTGCCAGGAGAGAAGCCAAAGAAAGACGAGGCCATCATAATGCTAGCTAGGGAAGTCACCCACAGGAGGTGGCTGTGCCCAAAGGATCATCAGCCTGGCAACATAAAAGGCCTGGAACCTTCTGGGGAAACATTTCTGAACTGAAGAGGCAAGTCTCCCCAGGGAACCGACTCTGGCTGGGCGTGCCTCACAGAGGCCAGTAAAGCTGTTTGGGTATCTGTCATCATAATTACCTCTACAGTCAAAATCAGAGTCTTGCCAACAGATTCTAAGTGTTCTCTCCTCAAGAATCATACAAAAAATCAAAGTAAAGCAAATTTGTATAAAGCGAATAGATTTGGGGGTTACTGTCTGAAGATCTGCAGAGGTCACATTCTAAGATAAACACCTTTTGTTCAGTTGGAGGTGCCTCTTGATTGGAATGAGCTAGGGCAGCCTGAACCCAGTTATTTAATTGACCCTCTGAGCAGAGCAGGCCCTCACCAGTCCCCAGCGAGGCCCTCCCTGCAGTGCACAGCCAGGGAACAGATGTACCACTGTAGACGTACACATGGCAGGCAGCTCCAAGGACAAAGCTTCCTGCTGCCACTCAGTATGGCATCTGGCTAAGAGAGGATGCAGCTAATATGGGAGATGGGATACAGGCGGGCACAAGAGGTCTTGTAAGAGACCCCTCCATATCTTTCCCAGAAGATCCTGCACAGTATCAACCTAGCTTAAGATAAACAAAAGTATATTTATTAGCAAGATACTTCACAAATAGGGGTTGGTGACTTCACAAATTAACATGAGACCATCTACTTAATATATTACTTCCATGGTTCCTGGCTGCCTTTTGGAAAAAAGTCCTTCATGTAGGGGCTGCCTCCTGTTCCAGGCCCCCTCCCCTTCAAAATGAAATGGGAAAAGTTCCTCTGTCTCCTAGGGATGTGACTTGCTTCTTCAGTGCCCCACTGCTCAAACTTCTAGGGGAGCATACAGACAAGCAGGCTGTGGGGATCTGACACCACGGCAGTACCTAGGGATGAATGTTTACAGCTGAAGCCCCAGTGGGCTTGGAGAATGAGTGCAAGGTTTTATTGAGTGGAAGTAGCTCTCAGCAGATGGGCAAGCCAGAAGGGAGATGGTTTCCCCTGGAGGTGAGCCACTCAGGCCACTCTCAAACATCAGCAGATGATTTTGCCCTAGAGTGCAGCCGCTCTCCTCTGCCCAGGCCAAACTCTGCATCATTCTGTAGATCAGTGGCATGCCAGTGTCTGTCGGTGTGCTCTTCTGCCAGGGTGCTCCCCTCAACGTCCTCTCGACATCCATTCGCATGCGTCTTCTTCTGCTGATGTGTTCCTCTCGATGTCCAGCCACTTGTGTGTCTGCCTGCTAAGGTCTCCGAGTTTTCATAGGCACAGGAGGGGGACATGGCAGGCCAGGGTGGTCTTGGGAAATGCAAAATTTGGGCGCAAAGGCAGGAGTGCCTGTCCTCACCTACATTCATGGGCACAGGCATGGGGGTGGAGTCCTAGCCAGGGACCTACCTTCTCCTCCCAGCACTCCCCTGCCCCTCTTCCATACTGATAACACCATAGAAGTATGAAACCACTGGAAATAATTTCTCAGGCCCACTGCCTCTACCATACTGAGCACCTAAACAAGTATGATACTCTTTTTTCAAATCACTGCTCAGGACTTAACTCTCCCAGGAAGCTTCCTCAAGCCTAACCTTAAAAAAAATTATACTTTTCATGCCTGAGGTTTCTAGAACTCCTTCTATAAGCCTCTCCACCCTCTGAACTCCCATGGCACATTCCTATGTATCCAGCTCTGCTGGAACATGAATTCTCCATGGGCAGGAGCTATGTTCACAAGCCTCAC
>NW_022438026.1:0-19814 GCF_009761245.1 Sapajus apella | reverse complement strand
CACACACACACACACACACACACACACACACACACACACACACACACCAGCAACATGGTGTAGAGAGTATTTCTGTGTGGTGGGGAGAGGGGAGTATGGCAACTACGAGGCACTGAACTCAGTGCTGCCTTTTTATAGCAGAAAACAAAACCAGACCAAACACAACTGATGCCCATCCATGAAGGGAGCATTTAAACCAGCCCTAGGAAGAGGGGAATCACCGATGCCAACAGTCCGAATCTGAGCTGGAAAAGTATTCTGGAGTCCATATTCTGAAGCCCTAAATAAACTTGAAAGTCAGTCTAGGCCACAAGGACTAGAACTCCCAAGTGAGACCAAGTGCTGAACGGGGCCCAGACCCAATGGACTTGGGGCCATGCAACCTACTGAGACAACACCCAGGGCAGCTAAGGAAGTACTGGCATTATCCCTGCTGTAAGCTCAGCCTGCACAGCTTGTGGCTCCAAAAGAGACCTCATCCCTCCACTTGAGCAGAGGTGGGGGAAGAGTGGGGGGACTTTGTCTTGCATCTAGGATACCAGCACAGCCACAGCAGGATAGGGCACTGCTCAGAATCATTAGGTCCCCTTTCCAGCCTCTAGCTCCCAGATGACATTGCTAGACCCACCCTGGGCCAGAAGGGAGCCTACTGCCTTGAACTGAAGGACCTAGTCCTGTCAGGATTCATCGCCGGCTGACTGAGAGGCCAAGAATTCTGCATAGCCAGCAGCGATGCTCAAGTGCTATGTCAAGGACCTTGTTGAGCTTCTAAGGCTTGCTAGCTTCAGGTGAGACTCAGCACATTCCCAGCTGTGGTGGTTATAGGTGGCAAGACTCCTTCCACCTGAGAAAGCAGGGGGAAAAAGTGAAGGGGACTTTGTCTTGCGCCTTAGGTACCACCTTGGCCACAGTTGGGTAGAGCACCAAATGAGCACTTGGAGTCCGTGATTCCAGTTCTTGACTCTTGGATGGCATTTCTGGACCTGTCCTGGGCCAGAGTGGAGCCCACTGCCATGAAGAGTGAGTCCAGAAATACTATCCAAGACTCAAGGCAGCATTCACCACAAGCTGACTAAAGCGCACTTTGTCTTAAGGGAGCTCTGGTGCTAGTCTGGCAGTACTCCCTGTGGGCCCATGGTGGCTGTGGCAATGGGGTGAGACACGTCTGCCTTTGGAAAGAGGAGGGAAGAGTGGGAACGACCATGACTTGTGGTTTGTGTGCCAGCTCAGCCATAGAACAACAGTATACCAGGGAGACATGTAAGGTTTTGACTCAAATTCCATGCAACTGGATGGCACCTTTGGACCTGCCTGGGCCTAGGGGAGCTCACCACTCTGCAGAAGAGACAGGCCTGACTGGCTTTGCCATCTGCTGACTGCAGAGCCCCACGGCTTTGAGTAAAATTAGGTGATAGCCCGGGAGTTCTTACAACAGACTCTGGGAAAGACCAAGTACTGGACTGGCTTCAGGTTTGACCCAGCACAGTTCTAGTGACGGTGGCACAGGGGTGTTTGTGTCACTCCACCCTCAGCTCCAGGTGGCTCAGAACAAAGACAGAGACTCCTTTTTTGGTGAGACAAAAATTAAGGAAAAAGAACAAGAGTCTCTCTGACTAGTAATCCAGAGAATTCTTCCAGATTTTGTCCAAGACCATTAAGGCAGCACTTCTATGATATGGTTTGGTTGTGTCCTCACCCCACTCTCATCTTGAACTGTAGTTCCCATAATCCCCACGTGTTGTGGGAGGGTCCTGGAGGCAGGTAATTAAATCAAGGGGGCAGTTAACCCATGCTGTTCTTCTCATGATAGTGAGTAATTTCTCACAAGATCTGATGGTTTTATAAGGGACTTTCCACCCTTTGCTCGGCACTTCTCTCTCCTACCACCATGTGAAGAAGGACGTGTTTGCTTCCCCCTTCCACCATAATTGTAAATTTCCTGAGGCCTCCCCAGCCATGTGGTACTGTGAGTCAATTAAACCCCTTTCCTTTATAAATTACACAGTCTCAGGGAGTTCTTCATAGCAGACTGAGAACAGACTAATACATTCTATGAGTCTTCTCTTCAGGAACCACAGAGTTACCAGGATCAGGGTGCCCATTAATGCAGATATAGTTAAAACCATTAACATCTAAGTTCTTTAGAATATCTGGAAAACCTTCCCAAGGTAGGAACAAGCCCAGACTGAGAGGAATACAATAAACACCTAACTCTTCTATGCCCAGATACAGATTAAGCATCTACAAGTATTAAGACCATCCAGAAAAATATGACCTCACCAAATGAACTAAATAAGATATGAGGGACCAATTCTGGGAAAACAGAAATATGTCAACTTTCAGACGGAGAATTAAAAATAGCTGTGTTGGCCAGGTGTAGTGGCTCATGCCTGTAATCCTACCACTTTGGGAGTCCAAGGAAGGTAGATCATCTGAGGTCAGGAGTTCGAGACCAACTGGCCAAAATGGTGAAACCCTGAACCTACTAAAAATACAAAAATTAGCCAGGCATGATGGCATGCACCTGTAATCCCAGCTACTCAGTAGGCTGAGGCAGGGGAGTCACTGAACCTGGGAGGCAGAGGTTGCAGAGAGCTGAGATTGCACCACTGCACTCCAGCCTGGGCAACAGAGTGAGACTCTGACCAAAAAAAAAAAAAAAAAAAAAAAAGCTGTGTTGAAGAAACTCAAAGAAATTCAAGATAACACAGAGAAGGAATTCAGAATTCTCAGAAAAATTTAACAAAAAGATTGAAATAATTAAAAAGTATCAAGCAGTATTTCCAGAGCTGAAAAATACAATTAGCATACTGAAGAATGCATGAGTCATCTGATAGAATAGGTCAAGCAGATGAAAGAACCAGTGAGTTTGAAGACCAACTATTTGAAAATACACAGTCCAAGAAAACAAAAGAAAAAGCAATTTAAAAAATGAAGCACATCTATAGGATCTAGAAAATAACCTCAAAATGGCAAAATCTAAGAGTTACTGGCCTTAAAGGAGGTTGCTGGCCTTTAAGGAAGAGGTAGAGAAAGAGATCTGGGTAAAAAGCTTATTCAAAGGGAAAATAACAGAGAACTTCCCAAACTTAGAGAAAGATATCAATATCCAAGTACAAGAAGGCCGTAGAACACCAAGCAGATTTAACCCAAATACTCCCTCAAGGCATTTAATAATCAAACTCCTAAAGATCAAGGATAAAGGATACAAAAGCAACAAGAAAAAAGAAACACAAAATACAATGGAGTTCCAATACATCTGGCAGCAAACTTTTCAGTGGAAACCTTACAGGCCAGCAGAAAGCAGCATGACATATTTAAAGTGCTGAAGGAAAAACCTGTATCCTAGAACAGTGTATCTGGAAAAAAAATATCATTCAAACATGAAGGAAAAAGAAAAGACTGTCCTTGACAAACAAAAATTGAGGGATTTCATCAACAGCAGACTTATACTACAAGCAATGTTAAAGGGATTACTTATTACTTCAATCAGAAAGAAAATGATATAAATGAGCAATAAATCATCTGAAGGTGCAAAACTCAATTGTAATAGCGAGTACAGAGACAGAGAAAAACAGAATATAACACTGTAACTGTGGAGTGTAAACTACTCTTATATTAAGTAGAAAAAATAAACAATGAACCAATAAAAAAAAACCTACAATTTTTCAAGACATAGTACAAGAAGATATAAATAAAAACTACAAAACATAAAAAGGCATAAAGTATTATTAGTTTTCTTTTTGCTGGTTTATTTGTTTATACAAACTGTCATTATCAGCTTAAAATAATGGGACATACAATAGTATTTGCAAGGTTTATGGCAACCTTAAACCAAAACATGTACAATGCTTACACACACAAAAAAAGCAAGACACTAAATCAGATCACCATAGAAAATCACCTTCACTAAAAGAAAGACAGGAAGGAAAGAAAGAAGAGAAGACCACCAAACAACCAGAAAACAACAAAATGGCAGAAGTAAGCCCTTACTTAGCAATGACAACATTGAATGTAAAGGACAGAACTCTCCAATCAAAAGACACAGAGTGACTACATTAATTTAAATAAGATCCAATAATTTGTTGCCTACAAGAAACACACTTCACCCATAAAGACACATATCAACTAAAAATAAAGGGATGGATAAAGACATTCCATACCCACAGAAACCAAAAGAGAACAGGAGGAGCTCTAAAGAGGCAAAATAGCTTTCAAGATGAAAAAAAAAAAAAAAAACTTTAATAAGAGACAAAGAAGGTCACTATGTAAGGACAAAGGGGTCAATTTAGCCAGAGGATATAATGATAATAAATATATATGGACCCAATATTGAAGCACCCAGATATATAAAGAAAATATTATTAGAGCTAAAGAGAGACAGAAACCACAGTACAGTAACAGATGGAGACATTAACATCCCACTTTCAACAAAGAAACATTGGACTTATTCTGCATCATAGGCCAAACGAACCTGAGAGATATTCACAGAACACTTCATTCAATGGCTGCAGAATACACACTCTTTCCCTCAGCACATGGATCATTCTCAAGGAGAGACCATATGTTAGGTCACAAAAGTCCTAAAACATTCAAAAAATATAAATAATACCAAGCATCTTCCCTGACCACAATGGGATAAAAGTAGAAATCAATAATAAAAGGCATTTTGGAAACTATACAAATACATGGAAATTAAACAAAATGTTCCTGAATGACCAGTGGGTCAATGCAGAAGTTAAGAAGGGAACTGAAAAATTTCTTGAACCAAATGATAATGAAAACACAACATTCAAAACCTATGGGATACAGCAAAAGCAGTATTAAGAGGAAACTTTATAGCTGTAAGTGCCTACATCAGAAAAAAAAAAGCAAAATGTCAAATAAACAATTTAAAAGCAAGAACAAACCAAATCCAAAATTAGCAGAAGAACTAATAAAAATCAGAGAATAAATGAAATTGAAATAAAGAAAATAATACCAAAGATTGTTAATCAAAAAGTTGTTTTTTTTGACAAGTTAAACATTTAGCCAGACTAAAAAAAAAAATGAAAGAAAGAAAAGATCCAAATAAATAACATCAGAGATGAAAAAGGAGACATTACAAATGATACCACAGAAATTTAAAAAATCATTAGTAGTTACTATGAACAACTTATAACAATAAATTGGAAAATCTAGAAGAAATGAACAAATCCCTAGACACATAAAACCTACCAAGATTGATCCATGAAGAAATCCAAAGCCTGAACAGACCAATAATGAGCAACAAGATTGAAGCTGTAATAAAAATTCTCACAGTAAAGAAAATACTGGAACCTGATGGCTTCACTGCTGAATTCTAACAAACATTTAAAGATGAACTAATACCAACCAATCCTACTCAAACTACACTGAAAAACAGAGGAGGATGGAATGCTTCGAAACTTATTCTTTCAGGTCAGTATGACCCTGATACCAAAACCAGACAAAAGTGTTTTATATATGTATAGGTATATGTATATGTATATATGTATATGTGAATATGTACATATGTGTATATATACATATATTTATACACACACACATCCCATTTATCCATGGGATGCAAGGATGGTTCAGCATATGAAAATTGATGTGACACATCATATCAACAAAATGAAGGACAAAAACCATACAATCATTTCAACTGATGCTAAAAAGTATTTGATATAATTAAGAGCCTTCATGATAAAAAAAAAAAAATCAAAAAAACTAGGTACAGAAGGAAGATACCTCAACATAGCAAAAGCCATATATAACAGACCCACAACAAGTATCACACTGAAGATCAGGAACATGACAAGAACTCCCACTTTCCCCGATGTTATTCAAGATAGTACTGGACTTCCATCAGGCAAGATAATTGAAATAAAGAGCATCCAAATTGGAAAGGAGGAAGTTAAATTATCCTTTTGGCAGACAATAAGACCTCATATTTAGAAAAACCTAAAGACTCTACCCAAAACCTATTAGAACTCAGAAACAAATTCAGTAAATTTGCATGATAAAAGAAATCAACCTACAAAAATCAATATGCATTTTCTTTTCTAAAGACAGTTTCGCTCCTCACCCATGGCAAGATCTCGGCTCACTGCAACCTCTGCCTCCCAGGTTCAAGTGATTCTCCTGCTTCAGCCTCCTGAGTAGCTGGGATTACAGGCACCTGCCACCATGCCCGGCTAACTTTTGTATTTTTAGTAGAGACAGGGTTTCACCATGTTGACCAGGCTGGTCTTGAACTTCTGACCTCAGGCGATCTGCCTGCCTTGGCCTCCCAAAGTGCTGGAATTACAGGCGTGAGCCACTGCCCGTGGCCAAAAATCAATATGTATTTCTATATGCCAACGGTGAACAATCTGAAAAAGAAATAAAAAAGTAACCCCATTTACAAAAGTCAAAAATGAAATTAAATACCAAGGAATTAACCTAACCAAAAAGTGAAACACCTCTACAATGAAAACTATAAAACACTGTTGAAGAAATTGAAGAGGATGCCAAAAAAAAAAAAAAAAATTCCATGTTCATGGATTAGAAGAATCAATATTGTTAAAATGTCCACACTACCAAAGTAATCTACAGATTCAATGCAATCCTTACCAAAACACCAATGTCATTCTTCACAGAAACAGAAAAATCAATCCTAACATGTATATGGAACCCCAAAAGGCCCAGAATAGCCAAAGCTATCATAAGCAAAAAGAACAAAACTGAAGGAATCACATTACCTGACTTCAAATTATACTATAGAGCTATAATAACCAAAACAGCATGGTACTGGCATTAAAAACAGACACAGAGATGAATGAAATAGAATAGAAAACCCAGAAACAAATCCGCAAACCTACAGTAAACTCATATTTGACAAAGGTGCCAAGAACATATACTGAGTAAAAGACAATCTCTTCAATAAATGGTGTTGGGAAAAGTGGATATTTATATGCCGAAGATTGTCACTAGACCCCTCTCTCTCACCATATACAAAAATCAAATCAAAATGGATTAAGGACTTCAATCTAAGACCAAAAACTATAGAACTACTACAATAAAACATCAGGGAAGCTCTCCAGGACATTGGCCTGGGCAAGTATTTCTTGAGTAATGCCTCACGAGCACTGGCAAAATGGACAAATGGGGCTACATCAAGTTAAAAAGCTTCTGCACACCAAAGAAAATAATCAACGATATGAAGAGACAACCTACAGAATGGCAGAAAATGTTTGCAAACTACCCATCAAATTAAGTTCAATTTGAACTTAATTGTACATTAAAAAATAAAGAGTACCTGGAATGTTCATTGGAATGTTCAGAAAATATATATATATTTTTTTAATTGATGTAATACTGACATGATAAGAAAGGGAGCATTGCTCTCCAAGAGATTTATGTCAAAGTAAAATATAAATTACCTTTGGCAATATTTAAGACCATTGCTCCAGTTAACAACTGCAATCTAGCCCTTACTGAAAATAAAAACTGTGTGTCTTTTCCTCAAAAAATAAGTGGAGTAAGATTGTGATTGTCCAAAATGTTCATAAACCTTAAATTGTCTCCATCTTAAATCATAACTCTGCCTGAATGCAATACTAGAACATCACAAAATAAATTTAACCCCTTCTCCTCCAAATCTTATCACTGCCCTTAACATTTTTAAGTAGTAAGATGAGCATTTCAAGATAAACTCCATACCATACACCATAAACAACTAAAACGCAGAGTCTCTTCTGTTCAGTGGTTACAGAAAAATCAAACTATGCTAATCCAAAAGGGAAATATATAGGACCGTGTAAATAACAAGTGCAGAGGTAAAAATGCTTTTGGGTGTGTGTTGGAGGAAGGACACAGACTTACCTCTCTATCCTTCACCTTTGCCCTCCACCGGCTGCTGTCTCTTTAAACAGGATGATTGGCAGCTTCAGTGGGTCTTACATAACCTATTCAAGGCCCTTGGGAAATACAGCATATCTCTTCCTAGCAACTATGATTCACTCTGATTGGATGAACTCAATCTCTACATAGGTAAGTCATGTACTACATAACGACTTTCCTGACAACAGCAGACTGCATGTGACATACCATACATATGACGGTGGCTGGAGCAACAGGCTATACCAAACAGTCTAGGTGTGTAAGTACATTTTGCAATGTTTGTACAATGGAATTGCCTAACAACGCATTTCTCAGAACATATCCCTGTTGTTAAGTGATGCATGTCTATAAATGTGTACACAGGGAGATGGAATTATATGGACTTGCAGTATCTAAGCTCTTACCTCTGAACCAGTCACATGGCTGGGGGAAACTGAGGCTCTGACTGGCCAGCCCTGAGGAGTGTCCCACTCCTCCAGCCAGAGGTGGGGCTCCACCTGAAACACATGCCCAATAAAAGGGGTGGGCCCATAAGAAATGTGGGTTTGGGAACTGCAAGGAAAGGAATGGATATGAGGAATAAATATACTACATTACTACATTCTGTTATATTAAATTACCAAAACAATGGAGTATATTGAATTAGGTTAATGAGATTTTAACTCATAAGAGTTGCAAGAAAGGAGGTGTGTGCCATTTGGCTCCACGTTAACTAGAATATCCTTTCCATAAAGTACAAGACAATATTTGTTAAATAAGGTAATTACCACCTGAACATTTTAAAAATGAGGATAATCAATACTCAGACAATGAAATATTTGACACACAAAAAAGGGGGGGAAACTGAATAGACACTTAAGTAAACAAGGGAGGGAGGGAAAAAGCAAGGGAAATTCAAATTCCCAACACAGGAGTGCTGTGGTTAGGAAATCCTTTTCCAAGAAAGAGCAATCTCATTTTTCCTAAAATAGAAATGCTTTTGAAAGTGCCACATCAAAGTCTTTACCATAACCAAATGAAAGAATTGCATTTCATAAGCCTCACATGTATTAACAAGTTTTGCAAATGACCTTGCAGATCCTTTATAATACTGTGAGATTTACAGGTCACCTTGACTTTAAGATAATCTGTAAGAGCAATCTCAGAGCCATGCATTTAATATTTCAGTAATATAACACAAACTTATGTTTTGTTTACTTATATATATAATTTTCAAAGGATATCCCATCTGTCTACAAACCCAGGATATAAAAATGTCACTTTAAATTAGCAATCTAGTTTTGGCCATCCATCTCTGAAATACAAATACGTTGATTAGCTAGGACAGAATATACTAGTTTTTTCCTAGATACAAAATGTGCATCTGTTATTATCTTGAATGTGAAGAGTGTCATCTTGAATTCTAAGGCAGGCAAATATGTAATTATTATGTACACAGATACAAGTTTCCTGAAAATATTATGCACAAAAATGTGTCTTAACACTTACATGTGTTATTTAGTTTATTCATTTCAACAGAAGTGCTTTGAACCATACAATATTGTTACAAATATATCATTGTTATCATCATCTATATTAAGCCTTCCATCATTTATGATAAAAATGAGGCAGATAGTCCAAATGACTGATTACCCAAAAATCATTTCAATTTCAAAATACAATTTGATATTTACAGTAAATGTACATCTTTGATATTGTGGGAATTAACAGCACTGAATGTAAACTATTGGAATTCACTAGAGGCCAGACCAAAAAAAAAAAAGAGGGAAAAAAAGTGGTTCTTTATTATAATACTTATATAATGCCATCATTTATTTGTGTAAACATTTTTATCTTTTAAAACTTTTTTTTTTCTCATGCCTATTGCCTCATTTACCTTTTCAAGGACAGTAAATATATGCAGCACAGGTATTATATCAGCTCTAGGACCAGTAGGGCTAGTTCTAAAATCCAGCTTTCCTACAGCTTCTAGTATACTGTTTCTGCATTTGACTAGAATAGTCCCTTTCACTGTAGTTCTTTCCTACTTCTCATCCCAATCTAGAAAAATACAGCATCCCTTCACACAGATGTACTGTACAATGCACTTCCGCCACTCTCAATGCAGTTTCACCTCACTCATAAATGAAGCACCTCTCTGCATCCTTTCAGCAGTGGCAGGACATAGAGTGACACAGCACACATGAGGGAGCATGAGACATGGCCTTCTTGTCACTTCCAGGTTTCAGTGTGCCCTCTGACAAACTTTTTTTTGGCATTGAAAATTCTAACTCATTAGTTTCCAAAACTAGTTACTCATCTGAACCATCCTGAAAGCTTTGAAATTCTAGATTCCTGCATCATTTGACTTTAATAAGTATCAGATAGAACCATGTATAAACATTATGCACACATGCACATATTTATACACATGTACAAGCACTATTTTTTAAAAACTTCACAGATGGTTTGGATTATCAGCCAGTGCTGATTCAGATCAATGTGTTAGCCACTCTCACGCTGCTCCAGATAATGAAATGCTTGTGGTCATGAGCTCTATCCAGTGCCTCTCTAAAGCCCCTGAAACGTCTGCTAAATAGCCCTGTAACAATACAAGTGGAATATGTGTGTTGACTTTCTAGCAGGTAATTAATCATGCCCACAGTTGTAAGAAAACCATGCCTCTCGACAATGATGAACCACATGTCCACTATGGATATATACATACACTGACATAAGCACATGCGCTCACATGGGAAATCAGAACACCACCAGCTCAACCATGCCAAGTGCCCTTGATAAAGATAAGATTCCCTGAACATTTAGCGGGTGGTCTGATTCCATTTTGGCTTCTGTTTTACAAATCTAGGTGATCCTTTGTACTCGGTGCCCAAGATCATTGATGTGCTAGAGCGAAGGCTCTCACAGGAAGATACTAACATTATTAAACATTCACTATTTTCCAAGGGCAAAAAACAGGTAAGTCCTAGTCCTTAACCTCAAATAATTTGCTCTCAAGAGAATGGGAGAGAGTCTTATAAACCAGAGTATAGCTGTGGGGGGTGCTACAGTGAAGGGGTGAAGATGCATATGTTATTTCACCTCTACCATTATGTGAATTTTAGTAGAAAATTGGGAAGGGTTACAAGGCCATAGCTATCTTTAATGAAATCAAACCAACAGCTATGAGAAGAAAAATAAGGGGCAGACAATAGAGTGGAAAGTGATGTATGATTGAGGGAAAGACTGGGTTCATTTGTTTTTAAGATGAGGGACACAATAATTTGCCTTTCTTTACACCTGTACTAACAGGGAACATATGTTTATTTTACTTTGCTCCAAAGCAAACCCTAGTGCCCCGAACACAGTCCATACACAATAAGACGTTTTGTTTTTGGTTTTGCTTTTGTTTTTTTGACAGGTCCTTGCTGTCACCCAGGCTGGAGTGCAGTGGCGTCATCACAACTCACTGCAGCCTCAACCTCCTAGGCCCAAGCGATTCTCCCACCTCGGCCCCTCAAGTAGCTGAGATTACAGGCACATACCAACACAGCTGGCCTATTTTTTTGATTTTTAATTTTTTTTTATATAGAGACAGGGTCTCGTTATCTGGTCTCTAACTCCTAGCCTCAACTGATCCACCTGTCTGGGCCTCCCAAAGTGCTGGGATTACAGGTGAGAGCCATTGCACTGGCCCACAATACATTTTTAATTTAAAAAATGGAAGCTTATCTATGACCAGGAAAAGGGTAAAATAAAACACAACAAGAAGTTGTTTTCTTTAGATAATACAATGGTAGTTACTTTAATTTTGTTTGATAATTTTCTGTATTTTCCATGACGAACAAATGGCACTTTCATTATTGGAAAAGAAAGTGACACTCTTATTTCACGAGAGTTTCATTTGTTATAACTATAAAATATTCAGCATCTTTAAGTTTTTAGTTTCTGCTTTTCCAGAAAACAACTGAGCTTCACAACAAATGAAATAAACCATTTTACTATGTCCAGTTCATATTTTCAAAGTTAACAAGGCTTGACATCCCAGGATAGCACAGCTAATAAGTTAGCCATTCTTCATCATGATCAGAAAGTTGTTTGCGTGGCAATGCCGGTACTACTCAGCTTGTACAGGAAGAGCAGGCCCTAGAAAGGCATGTTAACAGGGGATATTCCCAAAGCAAGGCTTACTATTTTGCTAATGTAGCTTCCATTGAATTTAAATACTTCATCAAATATGTATTTTCTTTTTTTTTTTTGAGAAGGAGTCTCGCTCTGTCACCCAGGCTGAAGTGCAGTGGTACCATCTTGGCTCACTGCAATCTCCGCCTCCCAGGTTCAAGCGATTCTCCTGCCTCAGTGCCCTGAGTGGTTGGGATTACAGGTGCGTGCCGCCCCACCCGGCTAATTTTTGTATTTTTAGTAGAGACGGGGTTCCACCATGGTGATCAGGCTGGTCTTGAACTCCTGACCTTGTGATCCGCCTGCCTTGGCCTCCCAAAGTGCTGAGATTACAGGCGTGAGCCACCATACCTGGCCCAAATATGCATTTTATGCAATATAAATCTCACATATGTAGATGAAGATGTGCTAGGACAGAAGTTTTCTTAATCAGCACATAGCCTGTAGCTTTCTGTGAGATAACGCAGAGCAGGCTCACACCACCTATCAGAGCCTCACTCAGGGACACTGAGGTTTTGAATGCTGCTATTGTACCTAAGCTCTCAACCAATATCAGGTTGATGGGAATGACATTCAAACAGGACAAGCAACAAGGTTGCCTGAGAGTCTCTGTTAACACCAGATACATGTAAATGACAATCCTAACTATCCTTATGGAATAAGTATGGTGAGGATTAAATGAGTTAATATATGCAAAGCTTTTATAGCAATGCCAGGCACATAGGATGCACCAACTATGTCCCATTCAATATGATTCTGGGAAAATGTAAGCTTCAAGAAGTCAGGGATTTCCATCTGTTCTGCTTACTACCATCTCCCTAGCTCCTAACATGCAGGTGATACCGAATAAATATTTTGTGACTGAGTAAATGCTGGGGTAAGAACAGAGACAAATGCTTGGTCTGAGGGGCTTGGGGTGGTGCTGACTTCTAGAAGATGGGAGCCTTGGGGCTTGCATGTCAGGGATAACAGAACGAACTGCCAGCCCATGGCACCACAGGGATCAGCCAACCTCTATGCCTTGTAAATTAAGAGTCATTTTGGCCCAATTGTCCAGCTTCCGAATCTGTGTCTTCTTCTCCTTCACATCCTTTCATATCTATCCTCCATCCCTCACAAACACCTGGCTATATCCTCAGCTTTTCAAAAACCTTCATTATTCCCTTAGAGCGTAAGTTGCCAAATCTTCTCAGTTCACAGTGCTCTTACCTTTCAGTGATAGTTTTCACGGTACTCCTACGCCGAAAGCAAGACCTATCCATTTCGTTTATTTAGCGGCTAAGTCTAAACAATCTCATAGTAGTCCTCTGCCTAGTGTCCAGCTGTGTTTCCCTTGAAAACGTTAACACCTACAACATGGGGTAGTTGTTCCCGTACTCCAGGGAGCCTTGTCCCACAGTTTGGGAACCAGGGCCTTAGCAATTTCCTCTTTAGGACAATTGCAAATAATTTGGGAACACTATTTAGTTCAACCTCCTGGCTGGCTCCTGGCCACTTCTTCCTAGGCAATTTCCTCTTTTAATTGTTGAACAGAGATTTTGGTAGCACTGATGGCCACTGCACATGAAACGCAGCAAGGCTTAATGCTAGCTGAAGTAAGAGAAAAGCAGTATCTCCAAATCTTAGACAGACAGATGTGTTTCAGCATTTGGTGTAAATCCACAAAGAGAAGCTTAAGTCTGGAAAATATCATAGAGGTTCCATGCACCCTGGGAGCCCCAGCAAGTAGCCAGCACCATGCTGAGCAGCGCTGCCTGCCCAGAGAGCCTCCCCGGGGCCAGAGTTCATGCACTAACAGCCAAGACACAAACTGGTCTTAAGTCAGCTTAGGCAGAGCACACTAGGATGGTGAGGGCTTTCTCCTTTCACCACATCCCAGAAGAAAACCATGTTTTAACCACTGTTTGGATGGTGTTTTGTTCTATTATTAATGGCAAAGCAAAGCTTTTAATCTTAGTAACTGGACAGGAAAATAAAAAATACAACTGTATTAAAAATGCACCTTGCTGATAGAAATAGTCTAGCAGTCACTAATGAAAAAATAAGTAAATAGAAAAAGAAATAAACCCTTAAAGTTATGAGGGAAAAAATGAGCAATAAAAGTAATTTTATAAAATACTAAAACATCTCTTCTTAGAAATAAAGAAAATGCTACTGAGGAAAAAACACAAAAATCCAACCACATCACCACATCCACCTGCTCTTGGGCTGCCTGGTGCATGTCTGAGACCCCACAATATTTCATGTGTCCCCTCCATGACTGGTGCGCACTCTCCCGACTGATATCGCAGAACAGTGGGACACCCTACTTCCTCTAGAGGCTTTCTCTGAACAATGATGTCCCAAATGCAGCACAGAAAAGTGGGGCCAGCTCGTGACAGAGTCCAGGTAATGCTCAGGCAAGAACAATGCTGCTCTGACTTCAGAAGTACTAGAATGGGAGACCATGATGAGGCCCAAATAGAGACCATGGAATTGTCTGGGAGGTGACAGTGAAAGTGGCTCAGGAGTGGGGATGGAAGATATGTACATCAGAGAGGGAAGGACAAGGGGGCACTTATTCCTGGGGCTCTTGAGCAGCCAGTGCAAGGAGCCAATAAAGACAAATCCAACCAGTAAGCAGGTTGGGCCTTGGTTCCCCTTTTGTCCAAGTATATTAGTCAGGGTTTTCTAGAGGAACAGAACAAATAGGATAGATGTACAGACGAAGGGAAGTTTATGAAGCAGTATTGACTCACACGATTACAAGGTGAAGTCCCACAATAGGCTATCTGCAAGCAGAGGAGCAAGGAAGCTGGTCTGAGTCCCAAAACCTCAACAGCAGGGAAGTAGACCCAAGGGCCCCTAGCAAATCACTGGTTTAAGTTCAATAGTGCAAAAGCCAAAGAACTTGGAGTTCGATGTTCGAGGGCAGGAAGCATCCAGCACTGGAGAAAGATGAAGACTGGAAGACTTAGCAAGTCGGCTCTTTCAAACTTCTGCCTGCTTTATTCTAGCAGCACTGATAGCTGATTAGATGCTGCCCACCCAGATTGAGGGTGGGTCTGCCCCTCCCTGTCCACTGACTCAAATGTTCATCTCCTTTGGCAGCACCCTCACAGACACACCCAGGAACAATACTTTGCATCCTTCAGGCCAATCAAGTTGACACTTAATATTAATCATCACACCAAAGCTGGCTGGCTCCTAGCTACTTCTTCCCAGGCAATTTCCTCTTTTAATTGTTGGACGGAAATTCTGGTAGCACTGATGGCCACTGAATTTTTATCTGTCTGCTGGACACCCCTGTCCATAGGCATCTTTCTGTTCATGGAAGTAAATGTGTGAAATGCAGGCATTCCCCTTTCCCATGTCCCCACAATACCATCTTTCTGTTTTCTTAGTCTGTACTCATGAAGTCACCAAATAACCTTTCACCCAGGGAAACACCACAGTGTCAGCTTGCTCTATTCTGTGTCTCTGCAGGGAGTGGAGGGAAGAGAGTTTCTGCATGCGGAAGCTTTGTAAGCATCCTGGGACCATGAAATATTAAATTCTGAATAGGGCAACAAGATTCGAATGGATACTACAAATGTGAGAAACATTAGGACAGTGGTTCTCAACCAGCGGAGACTCTTGTCTCCTAGAGCACATGTGGCAATGTCTAGACACATTTCTAGTGTCACAAGGGGTGTGCATCTAGTGGGTGGAGGCCAGGAATGCTGGTGAACATCCTACACTGCACAGGATGTCACAGAGACTATACAACAAATGTTCCCAGGAGAGCAAGCCTGGCCCACAGCACACAGCTGCTGCAGGAAAGGAAATGCAAAAGGCGGTGTGAAAACAAGAGAGGAAAGCCAAGAACACGCTCACAAGTGTATGACATCTGGGAAGCCATGGGAGGCTGAGCATTTTAGGTGATGGAAAGAAAACAAAGAAAACAGAGTAGAGTCTGCCATTTATTTAGGTGGGTTTGGTTCAGGGTCAACAGAGGCCTCAACAGACTTCATTCTAAGGGTTGCAATGAAAGCCAAAGCAGCTTGAGAATGCTTGGCTTGCTTTAAAAAATGACAATGCAGAATAAGCTGGAGATAACACTCCTCTGCCACCCACAGAACACATCAAACAAACAGCCTGAGCAACAAAATTATACCTACAAATATTCTGTGCCCATTTTATATGCAACATTCTCTAGTGACTCTATCTATTGGCAAAATTGTAAATATCAGTCCACAAGTTCATAGTATAGAAAAGAAAGTACCAATCAGAACAGAAACTATCAGGTCAAATACAAATTAATGAATTCAATCACCAATGTTGCCTTTTATTTTTTCCATTCACTACAAATGAAAATATTATAGCTAGAAAGTGTTTTGACTCAAATAAATCACAAAGGGAGGTAAGGATATTTCTACATTATAGCCCAGGCCAGGCATTCTGAAGTAGATGGGATATTTTAGAGTTTGCCTCAATAGCACTGGATATACACATACCTCCTGCGAAACTTGATGGAGGACAAGAAGTACTGAAGCTCAGGGAACGGTAAAGCATAGTTTAAAAGTACACATCAGGGGCAAGGTACGGTCAGTAATATAAACCTAAATGATTACTTGAGGAAGGAAGAAAATAGAACTAAATATGGAGTCACATCTCAAACAGGTATATTTATAAAGTGGCAATACAGTAGTCCTCCCTCATCTGCTGCTTAGTTTTCCACGGTGTCAGTTACCCATGATTAAGTGTGGTCCAAAAATATCATGTGGAAAACAATAATAATAATAAACAATTCATAAGTTTCAAGCTGTGCATTGTTCTAAGCAGTGTGATGAAATCTCATTCTATCTTACTCTGTCCTGCCTGGGATATGAACCATCCCTTTGACCAGCAGATCCATGCTGTAGATAGTACCTGCCCTGCCCATGAATTACTTGGTAGCCAGCTCACTTATCAGGCCAACTGTTAGGGCATTGCAGTGTTTGTATTCAAGGAACATTTATTTTACTTCATAATGACCCCAAAGCACAAGACTAATGATAATGGCATATTATTGTAATTGCACCATTTTATTATTAATTGTTGTTCATCTCTTTCTGTGCCCAATTTACAAATTAAGCATCATCACAGGTATGTATGCATAGGAAAAAACATAGTATATTTAGAATTCGGTACTCGCCTCAGTGGTTTCAGGCATACACTGGGGGTGTTGAAACATACCCCTGTGGATAAGGGGAAACTACCATATTCTATCATAATTCTAAGTATTTGTCTTATGAGTAAAAAAACAGGGCTACTTGACATAGGCATCTTTAACACATTATCACATTAGGTAACAAGAAGGTCTTTTCCATATTTCACAGTGACAATCTCTATATTTTAACTGGAGAGAGGCTGAAAAGCAACTGCCCCTGCATGGTACAGCCCACCTTGGACAAGACTGTTCACATGCTACTCAGTAAGGTGTTGTTTAACTCCAAGGAACCCACACTATGGAGAGTGTGGTCCCTGGTAGACTATTATGGAATTGCCTTGCTAAGCCACAGAGCAAGAACAACGTCCTGGGGCTGGAAGTGAGTTCTACCAGATGGGTTTTCTCTCCATCACTAACACTGAGATCAGTCCTAGGAGGGAATGAGGAGGTGGGATTTGGATTGGGGTTACAGAAGAATTTCCTTCTCTTTCTCGAATCAGTAGCTCCACAAGGAAGGCTGACTTGTGGTGTTTTCCTGGTCCTGGGGCACAGTTGGCCAGGGCCTGGGGAAGCAGGTGGGAGCCAGCAGAATAGCCCACGTGTAGATCTTGACCTGCTGCTTTATTTTCATGCTGCATTTCCCACCACAGTAGCAGAGCCTCTGGCAAAGGCAGGCTGCAAATGGCAGTCTGGTCTCTGTGCTATGAAGAATCAATGGGAAGGGCCCAGCTGCCAGGAGAGAAGCCAAAGAAAGACGAGGCCATCATCATGCTAGCTAGGGAAGTCACCCACAGGAGGTGGCTGTGCCCAAAGGATCATCAGCCTGGCAACATAAAAGGCCTGGAACCTTCTGGGGAAACATTTCTGAACTGAAGAGGCAAGTCTCCCCAGGGAACCGACTCTGGCTGGGCGTGCCTCACAGAGGCCAGTAAAGCTGTTTGGGTATCTGTCATCATAATTACCTCTACAGTCAAAATCAGAGTCTTGCCAACAGATTCTAAGTGTTCTCTCCTCAAGAATCATACAAAAAATCAAAGTAAAGCAAATTTGTATAAAGCGAATAGATTTGGGGGTTACTGTCTGAAGATCTGCAGAGGTCACATTCTAAGATAAACACCTTTTGTTCAGTTGGAGGTGCCTCTTGATTGGAATGAGCTAGGGCAGCCTGAACCCAGTTATTTAATTGACCCTCTGAGCAGAGCAGGCCCTCACCAGTCCCCAGCGAGGCCCTCCCTGCAGTGCACAGCCAGGGAACAGATGTACCACTGTAGACGTACACATGGCAGGCAGCTCCAAGGACAAAGCTTCCTGCTGCCACTCAGTATGGCATCTGGCTAAGAGAGGATGCAGCTAATATGGGAGATGGGATACAGGCGGGCACAAGAGGTCTTGTAAGAGACCCCTCCATATCTTTCCCAGAAGATCCTGCACAGTATCAACCTAGCTTAAGATAAACAAAAGTATATTTATTAGCAAGATACTTCACAAATAGGGGTTGGTGACTTCACAAATTAACATGAGACCATCTACTTAATATATTACTTCCATGGTTCCTGGCTGCCTTTTGGAAAAAAGTCCTTCATGTAGGGGCTGCCTCCTGTTCCAGGCCCCCTCCCCTTCAAAATGAAATGGGAAAAGTTCCTCTGTCTCCTAGGGATGTGACTTGCTTCTTCAGTGCCCCACTGCTCAAACTTCTAGGGGAGCATACAGACAAGCAGGCTGTGGGGATCTGACACCACGGCAGTACCTAGGGATGAATGTTTACAGCTGAAGCCCCAGTGGGCTTGGAGAATGAGTGCAAGGTTTTATTGAGTGGAAGTAGCTCTCAGCAGATGGGCAAGCCAGAAGGGAGATGGTTTCCCCTGGAGGTGAGCCACTCAGGCCACTCTCAAACATCAGCAGATGATTTTGCCCTAGAGTGCAGCCGCTCTCCTCTGCCCAGGCCAAACTCTGCATCATTCTGTAGATCAGTGGCATGCCAGTGTCTGTCGGTGTGCTCTTCTGCCAGGGTGCTCCCCTCAACGTCCTCTCGACATCCATTCGCATGCATCTTCTTCCGCTGATGTGTTCCTCTCGATGTCCAGCCACTTGTGTGTCTGCCTGCTAAGGTCTCCGAGTTTTCATAGGCACAGGAGGGGGACATGGCAGGCCAGGGTGGTCTTGGGAAATGCAAAATTTGGGCGCAAAGGCAGGAGTGCCTGTCCTCACCTACATTCATGGGCACAGGCATGGGGGTGGAGTCCTAGCCAGGGACCTACCTTCTCCTCCCAGCACTCCCCTGCCCCTCTTCCATACTGATAACACCATAGAAGTATGAAACCACTGGAAATAATTTCTCAGGCCCACTGCCTCTACCATACTGAGCACCTAAACAAGTATGATACTCTTTTTTTCAAATCACTGCTCAGGACTTAACTCTCCCAGGAAGCTTCCTCAAGCCTAACCTTAAAAAAAATTATACTTTTCATGCCTGAGGTTTCTAGAACTCCTTCTATAAGCCTCTCCACCCTCTGAACTCCCATGGCACATTCCTATGTATCCAGCTCTGTTGGAACATGAATTCTCCATGGGCAGGAGCTATGTTCACAAGCCTCAC
>NW_022438025.1:0-19817 GCF_009761245.1 Sapajus apella | reverse complement strand
TTCAAGGAACAGTATTGTGGAGCTTGTCTAACAACTGACTGTCAAGGCTCTGCTCTCCCAGGCCCATTTATAACCATTCTGTATTTGTTGGCCTCTGGGCTTTTCATCTGTAACCACCTTGTCACATCCATTTCTTATAGAACCATAAGGTCACAAAATCCTGCCGCTGCAAGCCCAGGTGTCCTTGGCTCATGAGCTCTATCGTGGACATCAGGATCAACCTGCATCCCTGAAATTCTCCCCTCTGGAGGAAACCTCAACTGCAGGGCCCCGTTCTACAACCCATTTCGGCGGGAAGTAGTTAGGGAGGATCCACGTCTGTGTTCCAAGTTGGGTTTTCCTGTTCAGAGACGGGGAATGAGGGACGGTGTTCTTTCTGGGTCTACAGGTGGGCGTAGTTTTAAGGGAAAGAACTTCCCAGCACAAGCCCCCCTCCCATCTCTCTCCATCCAGGAGATTTAACGGTTTATGTTTGAATTTCACGGTCTGGGGAAGAAACTAAGTGTCAGTCACCCCAGGGGAAGCTCTAAGGAACTCCTTTCATTGGCCCGGGGTCTTAGAGAAGGTGGGGGTTCCTCCCAGGTTAGAAGTCCCCTTCTTCCACACCCCTTCGGACTCCATGTTTGGGTCCCTTCCACGTACACTCCCTTCGTGGAAGCCGTCTTTCTCTCTCCTGTATTTCCCTCTGGGGTCCCCTTCCACACTCTCTCGTGGAAGCCTGTCTTCCTCCTAAACTCCATCTCTCTATTCCCTTCCACTCAGTGTGGAAGCTGCTTTCCTCTCCTGGATTCCATCTTTCTGGATTCTCCCACTCAGTGTGAGTTAGCTGTTTCTCTCTCTCTCCTTCTCCTGTTTCTCTAAATAAATCACTTTCTACAAACACGTTTGAGTCCAGCATTTACTGTGCACTGCGCCGTGGTCCCCTCTCTCATTCTTGAGAGGGCAGGAGACCGAGAACCTGGAGAAATGTCCTATCAGGGGAGCTGAGGCCACCCTGAACCCCAATATTACAAAAGGTACCACAGTAATGAAACATACTAAGAGGAAAATCTGTGGGGATGGAGTAGGGTGAAGGTCATACGGGAACTGTACTTTCTACTTCCTTTCTAAAGTGCTCTAAATAATACAGTCTGTTAATTTTTTAGATAGCTATTGAAATAATATACTCACTTGGTTAAATATATCCAGTATATTGATAGAGTTAGATTAAGTCATTGCCAGAATTCAAAACAGACTGCACAACTCATCTCTGGCTGTCTTTATTTCTTCTGTCATTTTCTACCTCTTCTTGAACAACATTGGTCTTGCATTTATTAAACAAATGAAGCATTTTTCTCTTGGTAGCCTTTGCTTCTGCTACACCTTCTACCTGGAATACTCCTGCATTTTTGCTCGCATGGCTTTCTTCTTTTATGCTAATGCAAGATGCTGTTTCATTAGAGAGAATCTCTTTTATTTAAAAGAGCATCCAGTATCACTCTATGACCCATCTGCTTCATGCCTCTTTTAAAAACTATATGTGTTTCATATTGCATATTGATGTGTAATTATGTATTTTCATGAGTATTTAAGTTCATGAAAGAAAGGACTTTGTATTGTTCAATGCTGTATCCAAACTTCATAGAGTAATTACCGTCATTTAGTAGGTTTTCCCCAAATAGTTGTAGAATGAGCAATTGAAGGACTTACAAGGAGCCATTTTTAAATATTTTGAGAACTTCTATAGCTATACAAATGTTAGAAGTAAAAAAATTCCTGTTTACCCATGACCAGGTTGTAAGAATTGTCAACACTTAGAAGAGACTCACCAAATACACTGCATGTATATATAAAATTTTAATGGCAGTTCATTTTGTCAAAATCTTTTAATATGAGTAAATACTCTGCACAACTGACAAAAATGTCATTTTTTGCACACACTGCATTATTAAAACAAGTTTATATAAACAAAATAACTTGCATCATTATAAAACACTATATGAGTATATTAAAGAATCATTACATACGCCCATGTCAACAACAAATAATACAGCAGATTCAACACACAGTTCAGAATACTTATCCTGGCTTGCTGCTCTTTGTTTTATGCAACTATTTGTTTTCCACCTTCAGGGAAGCACTTTCATCTTTATCTTTTTCAATTTCTCATATCTCTGTGGCTTCCTCTTTAAAGGTCTCCTGGAACCTGCATCACTGGGGCCATTTTTGCCTCAACAGTTTGACGTTTTATACCCAGCCTTTTCAGTTTATCTTATCAACTAAGCAATGCCTCACTGAAAAGCTTTCATAATCGGTCTAGAGGTTCTATCAATTTTCTATACTCATACCATTTCATGTTTTAAACAATTCACTCAGCGTTAAAATATATTCCACAAAAAGAATATATAAACTATTAATTTCCACCTATGTGGTTGTGAAAGCGTTTCAAGAATTAACTTGGCCACAACAGTGCCTTGTATTTGTTTAAAAAGTTACATTGAATAACTGTATATTTTTGTCAGACATTCCATCTTTATGTATGATGCCAAGACTCAGAGTTATCTCTAATAATTATTCACTTTAGCCAGCAAATGTCCATTGAATTTCTATTTTGTGTCCAGCATTGTTCTGACACAATAGATATATAATGGTGACACATCAGAGATATAATGGTGAATGGGCAAAAAATGAAGTTCTAGCCTCATATCATCTTATATTTCAGTGTACTACTACTAAGTAATTTTACCAGTTAAAATAATTAGCCTCATCAGCCTGCCATCTTATCTGACAGAATAGCCACATAGGTCTTAGGATATTTTATCTGGCCATTTAAATGAGAAGGAAGGAAGAAGAGGATAAAAGAAACGTGCTCTCTCCTCTTCACATGTCAAAGTAGCTGTTATGTAGAATTTCCAAATTTTTTTTTTTAATTGCAATTTAGGTTTTGGGGCACATGTTAAGAACATGCAAGATTAATTTTGCTTCAGTGAAGGAACAGAATTAGAAAATCCACACCAGACCATTTTCTTTAGTCTAAAACAAACCAACTAGACTGGAATTCAGGACTTTAGGTTTGAATTTAAAAGAACCAGTAAATGCCATAGAGGTTCTAGCCATTGCAATAAAGCAAGAAAAAAATACAGAGTAGAAAGCAGAATAGAGCATTTCTAGATGTTCTGTTTTATTTTATTTATGCATATATCTTTACACCAATACCATTGTCTTTATTGCTATTCTTTTATAATGAATAGAAATCAAGTGGTAGAAGTTTTCCAAATATGTTCTTTTAAGAATTGTTTTGTCTACATCCTTTGTGTTTTCATATACATTTTAGAACCAATATATACTTTTCACAAATCAACAGGGAAAAGATTTGAATGGATATTTCAAATATTACGAAAACAAAATATGAATGACCAATAAGCATGTTAAAATAACTTCAAGAATGTTATTCATAAAATAAATGTAAATTAAAATCATGATGTGACATCACTAGATACTCATCACATTATTTAATTTTTTTAAAAGATAATCCTTGAGTTTTTTACGAGAATGTGTATCAACTGGAATACTCATACATTGCTGGTGGGAATGCAAAATAGTACAACTATTTTGTGAATGTGTATTGGTTTCTTACATACTTAACAAACAGATTCTTATGATCTCTAGGTATGTACATAAGAAACATAAAAATAATACCCACACAAAGACCTTATGAAAATATTCACAGCAGCTTTATAACAAATTAAAACTAGAAGCCAAGTGTGTTGATGAACACCTGTAGTTCCAGCTACCAGGGAGGCTGAGGCAGGAGCATTGCTTGAACCCAGGAAATCCAGACTGCAATGAGCAGTGATCCTATGATTGTGCCACTGCTCTCCTGCCTGGGTGACAGAGGGAAATCCTACCTCTAAATAAAAATAAATGAGAAGAAAACAAATTCCCCATCAATAGGAGAATGGACAAACAAATTCTGTTGTGCTACTACTCAGCAATAGAAACAACAAACTGATGATCCATATGACAACCGGGATGAATCTGAAACAGCTTGTTCTGAGCAAATGTTCCAGGCTTAAAAGAATGCATAGTGTGTGCACATATAACTCATAGACACTATAGGTTAATCTTTTTTTTTTACAATGTTAACCGCATCTTAATTTACTTATATGTATTTATCTTCAATGACAATTTTATGTGCTTTACAAGGTTAGTTTTCCCAAATAAGATTATAATTTCCAAGTTATACTCTGAAAAAAAAAATTAAACACAACCTATTTTTAACTCTCATGTTAATACTAAAATTAAGCATTCTAGTTAAGAATGACTACCTTTTTGCCTCCTACATACGATTGTCATTTGGACAACATGGCTCTTCTGTGTCTATGGTTGTGCTGAATCAAGCCCTGACAATGAGCCCCTTCTTTAACGAAATTTGGAAACGAAATTCCAATCTTAGTCTAGCTGGTTTAGGTAGCATTGTATTTCCTGGTTCCACTTTCTTTTTAATTCCTAGAAACATATCTTTCCCTGTCTTCCTTTTTGTCAAATGCCCCAGGTGGCATTCTGGTACTTATAACTAAGCAGTGTCAATCACTACAGCTCAAGTGAACAGTAGTAACGAGGCTATTCAAAGAACAACATGCCAGAAACATTCAGGTGGTTGTGTTGTGGCCTAGGTGAATCACAATTAGTATACTCAGCATGAAGGCCAAATTCGTGTCTATAGAGTGACAGTGGCAATACGAGAACATGTCATTTACATAGTTTTTGGTATAAGGTGATTATTAAAATTCTTTTTATAAGCTTATAAATTTGTACATTTTTAATTAGTATGGAATTCATACATTTATCTTATTCACATTTTGGTTTATTCATTTATCTTTTTATATGCTTTCAGGTAAATTTGTCCTCAGAACTCAATTGTTTCTGGCTGTAATAAGAAACCACTGTGTACGAATAAGTTCGAGAATTAATCCCTGACAATGTTTACATTAAACTTTATGCGAACTTATGTTAACTTTCTGATGTCATTCTTCTCCAAAAATATTTGTTTTATTCCAACTTGAATAGCAAGGTCTTAGTAAAATCCTCATGGTTTTGTGATAGGTAATTGGAGTGCATGTGTTTCTGATCTTATTTGTTCTTTATATGCACTAAGGTATAAAAATGCCTTCCTGTATAGAGGAAGGATTTATGACAGAAATAAGTTGAGCTTGGTTCAAATTCCCACACTGGGAGTATTAGCAAATGAGAAATATAAATCAAAACAATTTCATAAAGTTTTTAAGCTATTAGTGTAAATCACACCTTGCTCACAAAATAAATTAAGACAGCTTAAAAACATGAAATAATGTATAGAAAAATACCATAAATTAGAAATAGGTGAGAAAGAAAAAAAGTGAAATTAAACATAGTCAAATACAAAACAGATATATATATGCATATTATGAAGTACTTTTATACTGTTTATTAGGGGAATCTACGATTTGGTTTGAAAATCTCTGATTTTCATCTGTCAGCTAAGAAGAAAATCTTGATTTGATACACAATTCACAGCGGCTTTGCAATGAATCTCAAACCACATTTCCAAGGGAAGACGCAATTATTTCCAAATTCTGACACTTTAAAACAACTTATTAAATAAATGCTACAACAAAAAACACTCAGGCAGGCCATGGTGGCTCACGATGATAATCCCAGCACTTTGGGAGGCCAAAGCGGGCAGATAAAGAGGTCAAGAGATCGAGACCATCCTGGCCAACATGGTAAAACTCCATCTCTACTAAAAATACAAAAATTAACTGGTTGTGGTGCCGTGTACCTGTAGTCTCAGCTACTTGGGAGGCTGAGGCAAGAGAATCACCTGAACCCAGGAGGCGGAAATTGCTGTGAGACGAGATTGTGCCACTGTACTCGAGCCTGGCCACAGAGAGAGACTCTGTCTCAAAAACATAAAAAACAAAAACGGAAAACACTGAAAAGAGTATAATGACATTATCGTTACACACACTATCTTCATGTCCCTTAGGAGGCTGTTTCTTATCATTTTCCTCAATGTCTTTTCACCAAAGAACACTGCACCCCTAGCAAGTATATCCTAGGGTGGAATACATATCCCTCAATCTGTGTAAGACAAATTAAAGATGAAATATATAAAAAAGAAATATAAAGATGATTTACTCAAAAGATATTAGACAGTGCTGACACTGAAAATGTGGTCCCTGATCAGTATTCAGGATTCGTGTATTCTATAATGCTCACGCAAGCTTATGTTACTTGCTTAACTCTGAATGTCAGCTACACACTACGTTCTCCATGGAAACTTTGTGGAGCAATTAACAGGGGAACTTGCCTAAGTAGGTATTTCAAAACAAATAAAGGAACTTAATTTTCACTAGTGCCAAGCCTATAACTTATGAAGGCCTAGAAATCATTTGACTTGGAAGAAATGACGTGGTCTACGATGGGGGTGAGGGGAGAAGTGGAGGGGAGAGCTCAGTGAAGCTTCCAGTGCTGCTTCTGGTACTACAAAGGGAAGCCTACGCCTTCTAGCACAAGCCCCTGAACTTGGGGACTAAGAAAGAGAAGCGTATACTTTCCAGCACACACTGCTTTATTTAGGGACTTGAGAGGAAAAATCTCTTTGAAACATAATATAGAGAGCAAACATAATCTTGTAGATTCAGTTTTAAGTAATTGTAGGGAACTAGTGATAGCAATGTGACTCTAAAACTAGATTTACCTAATATCACAAATTTGCAACCTCAGGAGTACTGAGTCCTAAGTATTTATACTTTTTAAAATATGGAGATCTTAAGAAATAATTTTGCTAGGATGGAATTGCTATTTCTAATTAGTTATAAGATTTTATTATTTCATCATAGCCAAAAAATTTTATTATTAATCTACAAGTTTCTTCCTTTGCCAGTTTTTCAAATATCACTGCCTAAGTGTTGATTTTAACTGAATTTTTTAAACTCTCCATATAATTTCTTTACATAGCTTATTTCTCTTGCTAATTTTTCTGTTTTGTTACTTATAAAATATAAATTAATACTTTTGCTAGTGATAGGATATATCTTATCACAGCAAGACCAGTGAAAGCAGTTCCATTACATATCATACTTTTTATTATTACAAATCATAAATAACGTTATATAGATACTGTTCCTATCATAGAAAGCCAGTGTTAATATTTTCTGAATTATTAAGCTACTTCAGTTTATAAAATTGAACCATATATTTCATAATACATAGTATTGTATATAGCAATACATCCATTACATATAGCAAGTCATTCAAAAATCGCCTTACCTAGAACTAACAATATTCCTTATTTATTTAGAAATTAGCTTCCAGTGTTAATATTAATAATTTCATTAAAAAGAGGTTAAAAGTCAGATAAAATTTTTAAGAATAATATTTTCTAGACTTCAATGCAAGCAGTATTTTAGACACAATTTAAATGTACAGACCAGGTGACTTATTCAAGCGTTAGGGCTGGATTCTATGGTTTTTAACGCTTAGTCCATTATTTCTCTATTAAAATTTTCTGTAAAATCTGTTTATTCGTTTACTCATTGATTCATATTTGGTTAATGAATTGTTTTCTCAAGTTACTTTTATTGAGTACATTCTATTTTCTTCCAGAAAGTGTGCTGGGAACTTTTGATGACTAACTGGAAGTGCCAAACAATTAAAGAGGTGAGAACAATATAAATGGCTACGATAAGCCAAGGATTACAGGGGTACTTCCAGGAGACACCTGGATCATACTTTCACTCTGTTATGAAAAATGAGAACTGCGTGGGATAGGTAAGGCACATCTGTGTGTTAAAGGATAAGGAATAGGCAGAGGGAAGCTGTGAAGCTTAGGACATTGCAGGCAAATAAACACATTGCAATTTTGGAGCATAAATAGTTTGGTATAGATAAAGAGGGACTTAAGAGGAGAGTGAAGAGAGAGGAGTCTGAAAAAATAAAGGACAGATCTGTTGTGTTCAAACCATTGTGTTTGGGTATGCCCTAAAATGATTTTGAAAAATTGTGCACAACTCAAACATTTTTATACTGATACTTAAAGCTTTTAACCACATTAAAAAACTATAAAGCAAAAAAAAAAAACTTCCACTGTATGTAAGTATGTTATTTTGAAATAAAATGGTTGCATCACTCTTTTAAAAGTACCTAATAAAGTTTAAATACCAGGGCGGATTATCCATGATAATCCTTTTTTTTTTTTTTTTTTTTTGAGAGGGAGTCTCACTCTGTCACCAGGCTGGAGTGCAGGGGCCTGTTCTCAGCTCACGGCAGCCTCCGCCTTACAAGTGAAAGCAATTCTCCTGCCTCAGCGTCCCGAGTAGCTGGGACTACAGGGGTGCGCCACCACACCCGGCTAATATTTTTATTTTCGGTAGAGACGGGGTTTTACCATGTTGGCCAGGCTGGTCTGGAACCCCTGATCTCAAGTGATCCGCCCACCTTGGCCTCCCAAAGTATTGGGATTACAGGAATGAGCCACAGCGCCCGGCAGGGTACAGTATCCAGTATCCTTACTGGAAATTATATATCTTCCTTTTTTTTTTTTAACTCCTTAAAGTTACTTTTAATTTTACTTTTTTAATAGATTTTCTGTTTAATGTAACAATTTTTATGCTTCATACACTTCAATTGATGATCTGTAACACCTTCCTGAAACAAAATAGGAATACAATAGAAACCATTTTAAAATTGTTTCTGTGATTATAAGACTAAGTATGAAAATCTTATAGATTGATGTATTATATCATTTACCATGAAATTTATTAAAATACTAAACACTGTATTGAATTTTTCAAAAGAACTAAAATTTTATTAGTTTTCATATGATGAAGCTAACATTTATCCAGTTAATTCATTTCCCTTAAATGAATTATTTTAAATGCTAGAATGAGATATAACCGCATTAGTTTTATGAATCAACTAACACAACTGCACACAGAGCATTTTACTTATTTCAGTGTCTTTCAAACTAATATGAGAGAATTAAGATCTCGTTAAATTTCAGCATATCTTTGCCAACACAATAAATGTTGATAAAATGCTTTATTATTATCATAGGCTTTCAATGTATTTTTGGGAACTATGAGCTGCATATTCAGCTCTTTTACTTTATGTATAATATCTAACATAATTAACAAAACCCTATTTTAAAATAAATTATCCAAATCAGATTTTTTTCAGAAAAAGCTTAATTTCATCATTTATTTCAAATACATAATATGCTATATGTTTGGAGGAATATTATAAAAAACAAATATTATAAAAACTAATGTGAAACAAACTGGAACACCTGTTTAAGGATGTTTTACTAAAATCAACCAAGATTAAAATTATATAGATACATTATTGTTAATTCATTTCTTTTTTTAAGACTTCATTACAATATTTATTCAGTATGCTATTTCTTATTGCTTATCTGTAATAAAACAATGTAATGTATAGTTAAAATCATAAATGATATACATAGTGAGATATATGACAAAAAGCCTATTATTTTGGTAAAGTCTGAGTGAGAACATTGCTTTCTGTATATGACTTTTTAAGAAAAATTAAATGTCATGAATAAAAGTCATAATTAATTTTATTAATCCTCATGCATTATGCCTAATCTTACTAAAGCAGAAATGTTTGAACTTCTAAAAGCAATCAATTCAACATCTAATAGATAATTTCTTTGATAAGAAATTATATGTATAAGAAAATATTAATCATTGTACTAAATATAGTAAAGTGATGATTTATGCTGTAATAAGTCTTCATTATATAGTTGATAAAATAGGCTGTTAGTTAAATTTATCAATGAGGGGTCAGTAAGTAAAACAGAGGCTCTAGGAGTGTTATCAAAATGAGGAAATTACTATAGGAATTAAAACTTTTATGTGGGGGGAGCTTAGAAAGTGGAGGCCAGGAAGGGGAGAATCAGAAGCTCAAAGAAGTTGTCACTGACCAGTCCCCTGTACGAACTCATGCTGGTAAAAAAGGCCAGGCTTGCCAGAAGATCTAAGAACCTGGGATGATTTCCTGCCCACACTGCTTCCAGAGTTGCCTCCATGGGGTAGCTGCCCGGGAGCTGCCAAGTTCAAGCTCCTTGCCGTGGCCCTCTGCTGTTGGTCAGCAGCGCCAGCAATGGAGAGACAGTGCAGAGGAAAGCAAGGACAAGTGTGGGTTCCAAGAGTCTTTCCAGGCATCTGTGTCTAACCTTAAAACTACTGAAAAGAGATTTCTTGGAAATCTAGTTCTCAGCTTTTTCCCAGTTGACATCACACGATGCAACACAGTAACTGATTATGAAATGCACACTGAACTGACAAGAAAATGCAAAATATTTTAATATGTGATTTTTCTCCATTGGAACACGAAAATTTTTGTAGTACCTAAAACATTAAAGCTATCTTCAAATATATCAATGACACTAATGTATACTTCTTCATCTATTAAAATGTACTTTCCAGCTAATGGCTGAACTTGGGAACATGAATGTATGCAAAATGAATCGCATACTTATGAGTAGGTGGAAGAAAAGATCATTTATTTCCATTTAATTTGATGAAGCAAACACTCCTTTTGCTTTCCCTTATCTATCTCCTCCATGAGGTCTCTGTCTCTTTTGAAAGCCAGTGGATGAAAGATGTGAGCTCCTTGAACGAAAATTCCCATCACTGCTGCTGCCCACATGCTCTGTAAGGATGAATGTATTTAGAGCCTCCAAACAAGTGCCAAAGCAACTTATTCCACAGTCATGCTTTGTATGTAATAGCAATGTGTTTAAGATGAGAAGAGGCAGTAAGACCTCTGATGAGATAATTTCCCATTTTTAGATGTCCCCAAGTATTTTTCATGACTAACAAAGTGCTATAACAAGATTCTGGATGAGTAAAATCGTTTTCCCCCCTATAGTGTAGAGAAAGAGAAATTATGAAATGGTAGGTAGGAAAGGAAAATTTACATTAAGTTAGAAGAGACTAGGTTTGGAATTTAAAGATTATTAAATGTATTCCTTTAAAACTACTAATTTTCAAACCTTTATTTTAAGGTTCACCCTAAAATAATTTTGAAAAACTATGCATTTCTCCTATATTTTAGATTCACATCTAAAACTTTTAATCAGATTTTAAAAGATAAAAAAGTGTTGATGTATATAAATAATAATATTTTGAAATAAAAGTTATATCACTCTTTAAAAGTACCTAATGGAATCTAAATACCAGAATGATTTATCCATGATTATTTGTTTCAAAATGCATAGGCAAGCTATTCTTATTGGAAGTTATACATCATTCTTTTTTTAACTCCTGAAGTTACTTCTTAATTTTATAATTTTTGTGGATTTTCTGTTTAAGTAGCAGTTTTTGTGTTTCAAATACTTCATTTGATCTTCTGCCACACTTTCCTGAAACAAAATATGTTACAATTGAAAACTGGATTGTGCAATGTGATAAAGAATGCAGACCACAGTGTATGGGGTAGGAAGTGAAAGCAAGAGAAGAATGATAAATTTAGAGATAAAAATCCATTTGGGGAAGAAAGTCTGAGAACAATGGAGAAAATTCCAGGAGTGATAGTAAAATGAGAGACCAAAAATAATTGGAAGTTAAAATTTAAGAGCACAACACTTAAATTTAATATTTCATGGAGAAAACATCTTAGTTCATAGCAGTTTTCAACTATGGAAATAAATGGCTAAATCAGTGTGCAGACGAATTATACTGAATAACGGTCACAGAATTAATAGGTTAAAATATAAGACTCATTCCTGTGTACATATTCAATTATTTAAAATCATAGCAAGGCTTTAGATAGAAAGGGGAAAATATGTGCTCTTTCATTTAATTATACAGCCACTATAGATGGCAGTCACACAAGGCATAGGGAGCTTAGACTGGAGTTTTCTTGTAAAACTATCTCCGTCACCCCATGGTAGACAGAGAATGGGTGCACTGGAAGAATCACCCAGAGCCTGGAATAATAAGCTTCTGAGGGAAAGAGTAAGTCTACAAGCAACAAAATATTCCATCCTCTTACAGTGTGGAACAGCATCAAATCATAGCAGGCTAAGTATTCCTTACAGAAAAATGTATAAAATATTGTTAATGTAAAAATCAGTACTTTTTAAGTTGAATCGGAAACAATAGAATATAAAGCCAAAGAAATTGATGCAGAAATTGTTCATTGCTTAGTCAATGGCCATTTTCTCTTCTTAGACCTGATCTGAGTTATTTCAGGTCTCACTTCTCTACCTCTGCTTGACTCAAATAAATCCTGCGTAGACGAAACCAATCATGTTTCCCCATTCTATTCCTCAGAGATTCGCTTAGAATTGGCCAAACAGATAAAAAGGGAATGAGGGAATCCAGAGCTCTGGGAAAAACGAAAGAATGACAAGAACTCTGTCTTTAATGACATCACTGAATCAGTGAATTAACCAACCCAGCAACCATGCTTCCCCACACAGCTCATTAAGGGAGATAATATAGCCTCTTATTCTTTAAGCCTCTTGGACATTTTAATTTCCTACACATGAAAGCATCCTAAAGAAAACAGTCACTTTTTCAGCAATTTTTAAATTATGGCTTCAAAACACTGTGAGTTAAAACATTATTATGTAAAGAAAGTAAAAAATGATTTCTCTGTGGAATTAAGCACTCAATATTTTTGACAACTTTATGATGACTCTATTAGCAATTCTTCCCAATTGTTCTGTAAGATAAGGTCAAATTTTCATTATTTTAACTATAGAGAAGCCAAGATAAACAGATATCAGTGGTTTGTTTCACAGGACCCAGCAAATCTATGTAGTAATTTCCAACTCACAGGCAAAACAATTTTTCCCCAGTGTTACTGAAGTACAATAAATAAAAATTGTATACATTGCTATATTGCTAGTATACAATGTCATAATTTCATATATATATATATATATATATATGACTATTATGATCAGGTTAGTTAAAAAGTCATCACTTCACATAGCTTTCCTTTTTTTTTTTTGGCGTGATGAGGGCAGTTAGCATCTAATCTCTTAGCAAATTTCAATTTCAAGTACAATATAGTATTATTAACTATATTCACCATACTGTACATTGCATCTCCAAAACATATTCATCTTATATGAAAGTTTATACCCTTCAATCAGCTCCACCCCCAACCTCTTCCACTGCTTCCTCCCCTGGAAAACACCATTTGCTCTCAATCTGTGAGTTTGACTTTTTAGATTCCACATATAAGTGATATCATACAGAACTTACTTCTCTGTGTCTGGCTTATTTCACTTAGCATTGTGTCCTCCATGCAATAAATTGTTTCAATATGAACCCAGTATGACAACCAATAAAAGCCTGAAGTAAACAAGTGAGACTACACTAAACTAAAAATCTTTTAACCAACAAAGAAAACAATAAACAAAATGAGAAGGCAACCTGTGGAATGAAAGAAAATGCTTTCAAGCCATCTATCTTGTAAGGAGTTAACTTTCAAATCTGTAAGAGACTCATACAACTCAATAGCAGCAAGAACTCTTGAATCAGAACTGTCTTCCTCTCTTTTCTTGCTCTGGTTCCCTTTAGCGTTATGGGCTGTCAGGCAGACACATGTGTTTCCTCCTCCTACAACCAGTAGTTTGTGTTAAAAATCAAGGAAGTGTTAAAGTAACTTTTATAATTTACAGTTTTTCTCCAGGCTGAATACTCTTGGGAATCAGCCAGTGGCATAATCTCAGTGAGCTTTGTGCCCCTGTTTAACATTTATATAGAATTCTAATTACCAGAAAAATTCCTTGCTTCTGCTGACATTTTGACAAAGGTTTAAGAAATTATATAAGGGATTATTTCAACTCTGACAACATGACAAAAATTCTGCTAATTGCAGAGGAATTTTAACATACTTTCAGCATTGTGCTCTCTTAATATCTTCACTGCTTTCATTAAAGAAAATTCCAAGAGATTAGTTAATACTGAATAAATCAGTTTAAACAATTCTATCCTTAGAATATCCCCTCAGGAGATTATTTCCCTTTCTTCTTTTATAATATTTTGATATTTCTTTCATTTTATCACATTTTCAGTCTTCAGCGACTCCAAATTAATACAACTAATTCAAATATTGGATTTAAATCCAAATTATAAAAACTCTATTAGAAATGCTGCTAGTTAATATTGATATTCACCATAAGCATTTAAGAGGAAAAACAAATCGTAAACATTTTTATTTAAATGCATTTAACAAAATGATAAACAAAGCATTTACTTTTCTTCGACTGAGCAAATGGGTGGGATACAGATGATTAATTCTGAGAGAGATCGGTTAAGTATGTCAGTTTAGTGCTGCAGAAATGTAATTGCATCAAAAATATCTAAAAACATAAGTATACAAAAAAGTCTCTAGCATTTACATTTGTTATTAGAGAAACACAATGAAGGAATAAAAGAGGAAATGGGGAGAATTCCACAAAACATATAGTGTATTAGCATAACTAGTTCCCTTTATCAATTGGTAACAAAAATACCCATAGCCAGTTTAATTACCTGTATTTTGTATTTGGATGCATTTTGTGCCTAAATCTCTTATTCCGTCTGTAATTTGATATGCATTTTAAAATTTCATAGAGGATATTTTTATATTCATTATACTTTTTTACTACATATTCTTCTATAACAACTTAATTTCTTTTTGAGAACAGGAGAATATAACCCATAAAATATAACCATAGTTGAATTTACGGAATGATGTTTTTAATAAGAAGCATTATGACTTTCAGCAAATTGTGACTTCACAGACAATTATTACATCTGTTTTCCTACCTTTATGTGCCCAGATTACAGCCCAATGCCTTATTCGAGGATGATGCTCAATAAACGTTTATTAGCAAATCTGAGTACAATTTTGTCTTTTTAATTCAGTAGAATATGCACATAGAGGAATTAGTTTTTGAGCAGCAACATGATATTAAATAAAGCATGTGTTCTGAGCTCAAACTTTGGCTGCAATCTTTGGTCTGACAGTGGCTACCTACGTCACTGTACGCGACTTTCATCACCTTGGTGAATGAATGCAGTTTTCTCACTTATAAAGAGGGAAATGATAGCCCACACTGTGTCTCAGCACCAGTGGCGACGTATGTAAAGTATCTGTCACATCTGCCACAGGTATGTATATTCATTAAATGCTGGCAGCTTCTTCATTGCTTACTTTTACTTTTGAATTTTCCATAAATGTAGGTGTTTATATTATTCACACTTGATATACAGCCGGTCAGTTTCATCAAAGGTCAAGTTAATGTTCACCTCCATGTACTGCTCATGGATACCCTTCACCCCTTCCTTATTTTTTCCCTACCAGTAATTAATTCCCTGATGATAGTTTCTTGTTGCCCATGTGGCTGCTGTAACATGGATGAGTTTTCTATCCCTCAAGCCAGAAATGGTCCGATGCCATCTATATTTATTTTATCTCCTCATTCTTTTAAATCATAACAAAAAAATTGATATTCCTTTGAAAAACAGTGAAACAATTTCTTTTAAATTATTAGTGAATGAGAATAAGTAGATTGATCTTTCCCAACAACCTTGACGTCTTCACTGCTGCTGCTTTTAATGTGGACACACAAAGATATGCAAAATAACATTTCTGCCCTCAAGGGGCTTCAAATATATTGGGAACTATTTAGTATATATTAGAAATAAAAAGATAATACTTATTTTTTCCATATTTTAAAATGCTCCCTAACCCATTTTTCTTCTTAAGCTTCTTCTAATCTTTTCTGTTTTCAATGGTAGATGCAGATGTTACTCTACAAGTTAATTCAATTAAAATGAATACTCAGGCCAGGAGTCCCTGTCAGAGAGCAGGTTTTGGCAAATGCCTCTTGGATTAAGTATTAAAAACAAAATCTTGCATCTGACACTAAAAATAAAAGAAAATTATAGCATGTGCTATAAATTAAAGTGGCAAAATTTTCTACTGAATTTCAGACAATTTGTGTCCCTATTTTCATGAGGTGGGTCCAGGCACAGTGTGTGGGAATCAAAGATGCACATTGAAGGATCAGTCATTGGTACACACAAGTTGCAGGGAATACAGATAAGAAGACATCATATGGGATGCACCTCATGAACAAAGACAGCAAGATTCTAATTATAAGATAACCATTCACATGTTGAAGGAATCTACATTAAATTTTGAGTCTTCTTTTGAACAGAAGTAGCAGAAAATTCATCTGAGCTAGTCTGGAGTTCTCACATTTATTCAGAGTTGCATCCAAATTAAAAAAAAAAACCAAAAAACAAAAAACCAAGTATTCCTTAGTTATCATGAGAGAATTGGAAGATCTCATTTTTTTTTTGTTTGTCCTTGCTGGTATCCATTGAAACTCTAGTTAGTTGTCTCTTCCTTTTGATAGGCAAAGCTAGTAAAAGAAATAACCTTTCTTTGCTTTATGTTGCTGCGACATAAGGTCTCAGAACAGCCAGCCAAAAGTTTGTCTGGGATGGAAGTGTGTATGTTTACAAGAAAAATCTGGAAAAAAGTTAAGATTTCAAGTATATTAAGCATTTATAATATAAATACTCAAACAGTAATGAATAACCCATTGTTATAAACTGAAGAGGAGTTTAGAGAGAGAAGGAGTCTCCTGCTGGCAGAGGAAGTAAAATCAGATTTAAGCACATCAAAGTCAAGGCAGGGGACAACTCAGCAGTTTGTAGGGCTCTGCGTTTGTCATTGTTGCCCGCTAACCAAGGGCAAGAATCAGGTCACAGACAATATCCTGACCAGGCAGCATCTGTTACACGGTGCAGCACAGATATTGAATTGATTGTTGTAGCTAGAATGGTGAAGGAAGGGAGGAAGGAGGGAGGGAGGGAGGAATAGAAAGAAAAAGAAAGAAAGAAAGAAAAAGAAAGAAAGAAAGAAAGAGAGAGAAAGAAGGAAAAAAGGAAGGAAAGAAGAAATAAATAAATAAAGAAAGAAAGAAAGAGAGATAGAAAGAAAGGAAAGAAAGAAAAAGAAAGAAAGAAAGAAAGAAGGGAAGAAAGACAGAAAGAAAGACAGAAAGAAAGAAAGAAAGAGAGAAAGAAAGAAAGAAAAAGAGAGAGAGAGAGAGAAAGAAGGAAAGAAAGGAAGGAAAGAAAGAAAAAGAAAGAAAGAGAAAGAAAGGAAAGAAAGAAAAAGAAAAGAAAGAAAAAAGAAAGAAAAGAAGGGAAGAAAGAAAGAAAGGAAAGACAGAAAGAAAGAAAGAAAAAGAAAGAAAGAAAGAGAAAGAAAGAAAGAAAGAAAGAAAGAAAGAAAGAAAGAAAGAAAGACAATGATGACAAGTTCTCCCTGGAAAAATCACTGGCTAGAAGATATAGAATTATTATTTGCTGGATTGACCACCTATTATTTACAGTTTGATGAAGATACATTGGGTAATAAGCTAATATTATGTGGTTTATTCTTTTTTTTTTTTTTTTTTGAGACGGAGTTTCGCTCTTGGTACCCAGGCTGGAGTGCAATGGCGTGATCTCGGCTCACCACAACCTCCGCCTCCTGGGTTCAGGCAATTCTCCTGCCTCAGCCTCCTGAGTGGCTGGGATTACAGGCACGCACCACCATGCCCAGCTAATTTTTTGTATTTTTAGTAGAGACGGGGTTTCACCATGTTGACCAGGATGGTCTCGATCTCTTGACCTCGTGATCCACCCGCCTCGGCCTCCCAAAGTGCTGGGATTACATATATGGTTTATTCTATGTGGGCCTTACATTATTCTCAAATTATTCTTTACTTTTCTTTACAAAATTGAAGATAAATTAACTCCAGGACCACAGAAGATACTCAGAGCCTACAGCTAACAGCAGTTTAAGTGACTCCTTTAAAGACTGACTACAAACAGCAAAGTTATAATAAAATGTGATTTATTTTATGAATTCTTACCAAAAAAGCAATAATTTGTTACTGACTGTGCTGCTGTAATAAGGACTATAAATCATTAGGAAGATTAGGAATTTAGAAAAAAATGTAGGACCAGGACAAAATATGAAGAAGATCGCTCAGGATGGACATTCTCATAAAATGCCTCATAAACATTCTCCCCAGGGATCTGGTAAAGCCTGTATCATGTTGTATCAGAGAAGCGAACACAGTAGGGGTGATCTAGACCACTGTCTTATTGAGTTGGACCTCGAGCAATGGTGAGAACAGGTAGATCACTCCATGCAGGTTATTGTCTGCTGCCCTGATTCTAGGTCACGCCTGACCAGCCACTGGGAAATAAATGGTAAAGCTGAGACCTGCAGGAACAAATCAGAATCCATGAAGGGGTAGCCACTGGTATCCACAAGGATAAAGGGGAATCAGTGTCTGTCACCACCTATAACCATGATGCCCTGATGGCTATAAAAGGTGTCACTCTTTGCCGAAAAACTACACTCCACTTGTCCTAAAACTTGAAGAAGCTGCAGACATGATGAGAGCTGAAGGAAATGAAGGTCTCGTGTGGTTCCATTCTATCAAAGTGAGCTAGCAGATCTGCAGAAGGGTACATGAGCAACCACATCTTCAGAGTTTAAAATCTGCCTTTCAGCTCTGGCACAAAATGCCTGTGGTCAGTGCCTACAGGGAAGGGAATTCTGGGAAACGCATTTTCAGTTCAGGTAAGTACATAGTATAAAGTTACTACAAATAGTTACAACCATTTACCTTAATTATAAAGGAGTATTTTTAAAAATCATTTGTCCCTAGTAATGTTGATTTATTTTTATGAATTACTTACTAAATAATTCATTGATTATTTTATAGTATAATAATACCAATGCTAGATTGTATGATAGCAAAGTATACACTTAAAATACCAACAAAGTTGAGGGACTAAAATTAAGTATTTTAAACAAATTTGATGTATCCAAAAATATGGCAAAACAAACATTTTGGGCATCCTTTTTGTTATTGTATAGCTTGGTGGTGTTTTATATTGAACTGTGTATTACTGGCTGGGCAACAGGTAAAAACATAGCATCATCTTAAACAGTGCTTAAGATCAGCAAGGAGACTAAGCCAATCTTCAGTTGTACAATTATCAAACAATAACTGGGTTGTCTACACAAAAATCCCAAAGTAAAACAGAGATTTTTAGGATTGAACAAGTAAAACCTTAGCAGACTAAATGCAATCAGCTTTTGAAGTCAACTTCCTGGTAGCCAGGCTTCGAATACCAGAGATTAGCAGCACCCCTTGCAAAAGGAAGTCTCAGTGGAGCCCATTCTCTATGTGTGCTGAATTTTGTATATCTAGTAGAACTGGAAATCTGTTTTATGTTATCTGTCTGGAATTTTAAACATATAAAGATGAAACTTCATAGGAAACTATAGAAATACAAAGTCTAATGTTTTCTTTCATTTTATGAATAAATAAAAACTAGTGGTGACGTGTCAACTCTCACAAATTCATTCAGGCACACGATTTGTGAAAATGTAAACAGATTTTAAACCCCTTTTTAATTTCCCTTCTCTTTATATATTGTGTATCCTCACAGAAACTGTTGGAAAAAAAATCTATGTAAATAACCTGAGCTTCTGAGTTAAAATTGAAATTTCAGATAAACAAGATTTTTTATAGTATAAGTATCGTATGGTACATAGAATACTGCATGGGGCACTCTTACACTAAAAAAGTATATATGTTATCTGAAATTGAAGTTTAACTGGATGTCCTGCATTTTTGTCTGTGGTATCTGGCAACTGTACCCTTAGCATACGGTAGAAAATTAATATCAAAAATGCATATCTGAATTATATGAATTCTTCCCATAAGGTAATGCCAGAACAGT
>NW_022438024.1:19308-19867 GCF_009761245.1 Sapajus apella | reverse complement strand
TTAAATTAACAAGCAGAAAGCAATCACATAACAAAGTGAGCAAAGGAAACAAACAGTTTTCAAAAGAAGGCATATACATGGCCAATAAGCATATGAAAATACGCTCAACATCACTACACATTAGAGACCTAACCACAATGACAATTCTCGGTATTTCTTTTGTTTTCAGTTTCAGCACGTTATAAATATTGTTTGGTTTGTATTGTTTGTTAAAAGAAGTTAGTATTAAGTCATCTCTTTGTTCTCCTAATATAACTTGTTTTACTGGATACTTTAAGATTTTTCTCTTTATCATCCTTTTTCAGTAATTAGATTCTAAGGTAGCTTGCTTGGTGTGTACTTTCTGTATTTATCTTTCTTGGAGCAAGTTGTGTCATGTGGAGCTGTATATTTAGGCTTTTATCAAATTGAGAAGTAGTAGCCACTATTTTATTCAAACACTTTTTTTTGTTTAAACTTCCCAACATGCACACACACACACACACACACACACACACACACACTCTCTCTCTCTCTCTCTCTCTCTCTTTCACACACACACACACACACACACACACAC
>NW_022438024.1:0-19208 GCF_009761245.1 Sapajus apella | reverse complement strand
TTTTTTAGCCTGTGTTCTTCCTCTGCTTCAGTTTCTATTATGCTTTCAAGTTCACTTATTTTTCTACATAACCTAATGTTATGCTAAGCTCTCAATAGCTTTTTCGCCTTAAATATACATTTTTCACACTACAATTTTATTTACTTCTTCTTAAAATAGTTTCCATGCATTCTTTTATTGTTCACAGTTTGCTTTAAATCCTTGAACATATTTCTAACAGCTGCTCGAAAACCCCTTTCTGTAAATTTCATTATCATTGTTATTTTTGCTTCTGTTTCCATAGACCCTGTGGGTGTTATATTGCGGAGTTTCTGAATTTTGATTTTGTCCTTTGCAGAGTTTTGCAATTTCTTTGTTAGGAATTTGATAAGTAACTTGGGAATCAGCTTGGCCCAGTTGATATTTGCTTTTAAACTTTGTTAGGTGAAGCCTCACAATAGCTGTTATCCTAGAGCTAGTTTATTTCTGCTTCCAGGAAGGTGCCATCCACCTATGGGCTCTCTTGTACCTCCCGAGTGTTCAATGAGTTTTCTCACTCAGGATCATCAGAGCTTGCCTCTGTTCCAGTTATTTCTTACATCTAGAAATTGATCAACTTATACCTCTCCACTAACTGCTCTCCTCCCTAGCTGCATGAGATTTGTCTTTTTATGCACAGATTAGTTGTCAGCTAGGAACTTAAAGAAATCTTTTTGAAAAATCACTACTTTTTATCTGTGTAGCCTTCTACTCTCCAGTTCTCTGTCCTCTAAAATCTAGCTACCTAAGCCTCCACAAACTCTGATCCCTCAATTTACTGGGAATGCTGTGTTCTGTTTGGCTTCCTTTTCCTCTACAGTGATACTGAGAATATCTCCAGGTAGAAAGCTGGGCAGTCACAGGACACATGTAATTTGTTCACTTCTCACATGGATCACAGCCCTGTACTATCTGTTGTCCAATTACAGAAAACACTTAATTTGTACATTTGTTTAGTTTCTAATTGTTAATAGTGGGGGGGAAACTAACTTATTATGTTGGTTGGTGCAAACATAATTGAGGTTTTTGCAATTACTCTTTTTTTTTTTTTTTGAGGTGGAGTCTTGCTCTGTTGCCTGGCTGGAGTGATCTCAGCTCACGGCAACATCCGCCTCCTGGGTTCAAGCAATTTTTCTACCTCAGCCTCCCAAGTAGCTGGGATTGCAGGCACTGGCCACGATGCCTGGCTAATTTTTGCATTTTTAATAGAGGCAGTGTCTAACCATGTTGGTCAGGCTGGTCTCTACCTCCTGACCTCTCAAGTGATCCACGTGTTTTGACCTCCTAAACTGCTTAGATTACAGGCATGAGCCACTGTGCCATTACTTTCAATGGCAAAAATTTCAATTACTTTTGCACCAACCTAGTAACATAGAAGCAAAAATTGCTCAGTTTTCTATTTAGTGGGCATGTTCACTATGTTCAGGATTTAGTGAATAGCGATTTTCTTTTGCTGAACCAAAGATGATACCAATGATTGTAAGTTGTACTAACTTTTAAAAAATTTCTGTTGACAAGTCGTCTCTCTGGTTAATTTTTCTTTTCAAAAGTGTATGTTTGTGTGAAGCAGAGGGGGCTTGGTTTGTTTTAATAATTTGTCTTTGAATTTTAGAAATACAATGATGACAGCTTTCATGTGGGTTTCATTGCACATACACTGCTTGGAGTTTATGGAGCTTCCTGAATGTGTGTTTTATGTCTATTTCGGTTTTAGAAAATTCTCAGCTAGTATTGCATTCATCCCACTGTTTCTCCCCTTTTTCAGGTCTCAGTTACATGTTTGACCATTGACTGTGCTCTGATTCTCTTATTCTTTTCTCTATTCCTCCCTTTTCTTCTCCTCACACATTAGCAGGATGTTTTTACTGACCTATTTAAAGTTCACTAATCTCTTCTGCTGTGTCCAATTTGCTTTCAGCATATCTCCTGAGTGAATTTTATTTATTTATTTTTTCGTTGTTTCAAGAATTACTATTTTATTCTCTGTTAAAAATAAACAAATTTTGGCTGGGCACTGTGGCTCGCAACTGAAATCCCACACTTTAGGAGGCTGAGGCAGATGGATCGCTTGAGACCAGGAGTTCGAGGCCATCCTGGCCAACATGATAAAACCCTGTCTCTACTAAAAACACAAAAAAATTGGCTGGGTGTGTTGGTGAGTGCCTGTAATCCCAGCTACTCAGGAGGCTGAGGCAGGAGAATCACTTGAACCTTAGAGGTGGAGGTTGCAGTGAGCCAAGATTGTGCCACTGCACTCCAGCCTGGGTGACAGAGTAAAACTTCATCTTGAGAACAAATAACATAACATAAAATAAAAAATAAACAAATTTTAGCTTAAAAGAGATGAAACTAAAAATCATATATGGGACAATCAGGACAGAATGTATGTGTGTGGACGTGAGAAACAAGTAATGTAGCAGGAGGGGCCGTGGGAAATAATCTCTCAGACATCGAATACAGGAGGAAGGAATTTATTTCAGCTGGGAGCAAGGTGGCATAGGTGCCTAACAGCCAAGCTCCTCTAACAAAGGGAGGCTCTGCCTTTATATAGGCTTATACTTTTGATGTTATTCGTGGAAGAATCTTAGGTTCATAGTTTTAGGACTCACATGTGAAAAGGTTTGGGTTTACAGTTTTAGGACTCACTTGTGAAAAGGTCTTTGTTTACAGTTTCAGGAATCACATATGAAAGGGTTCCGGTTTATAGTTTTAGGACTCACATGTGAAAAGGTTTTTGATTTGATCTTGTTTTAAGTAAAAATACTGCCTTCTGGAGAGTTTCCCCAAGGCCTAGCCTGTTGTTTTCAGGAAGAAGATTCAGAAGGCACCAGCTGACCTGCTCTCTCTTTATTGAGATGCACAATGGATGACAGAGGAGGAGGGAATCCTAAATGCCTGGGTCTCCCTCCTCATCTCCCCCTTTGAGACCCTCACCATTTTATAACATGAGTGAGAGGTTTCACTTTCATTCTCACTTTTCAGATTTTCTGTAGAAAGTGACTGATAATGTTTCATATAATATACTTTTGATGTCATTTTTGGCTAACTACAGCAGTGATGAATCCCCTAATCATCTGAAGGAACAGGGGTAGTAGACAAGGGAGCAACAAACAAACACCTATGATTATTATAACACTTATGATGAGGGTTTTGAATCCTCCCAAGGATGAGAACCAACGTCTAAATTAAGACTCAGGGTTAAATCCGTGCTACATCTGTAGAGGTACGTATGCCTGTTTGGTCATGCCTTGCACAATACCTTCCACTGTCTGCCCATGGTCATCTATGTGCAGACAGCAGTTGGTTAGATTGAATTTTCCACAGATTCCTTCTTCAGCTGCTAGCAAATAATTTCGGGCCAGCCGGTTCTGGTAAATCACATTTTTCATTTGAGTTTTGTTGTTGTTGTTATTGGGCTAAAAGGGACAGAGCTTTTCTCATTTCATTAGTGAGTATTTCCAAAACAGCCTGCAACCAGATGATCCGGTTGAGCATGTAAATAGGGGTTTGGTAACCCTATTTAGGTAGCCATTCTCTGCCCTTGTGGCCAGCTCATAATACTACTTATTATCTGTCCATTCTCCTATGTTTAGGTTTCTTTTTCTCTTTAGCAGAGTAGACTGAATACATTAACAGCCCACCTGTCTTAGATAGTAGGAAGAAAGAGGGCTTATTGATGCCTATGACACAGCTCCCTGTCCATCTCATGGATTACACACCTTATATTGAGTACCATTATATAAACAGGTTCCCTTCTGTGGCACTGTACATTTATAAGAAGTATGGGACAAAAGAATGGCAGTAACTTTTATGCCCTACCTGGTGTACATAATGAGGGCATTCTTTAAAATTAATTAATGTTCCTAATGTACAAGTCCAAATATTAAAAAGAACAAGCCCCACAATGAATTTCCTCATGATTGGGCCATGCGTGGACCAGCCAGCTTCCAGGATGTTGCTGAAGCATGTCTTCTTGTCCTTTTTAAGGTGATTCTGCAGTACGTGCCTTGGTCCAAGTCTCAGGTGTTGCTGTTTTTTTTTTACATGGCTGTGGTGGATTCAGGCTGGGATTCCCTCTACCTTCACAGCTGTGGGATTGGTCATTATCAGGTCTGAGGTCCTTTCCATTGTGGCTTTAGAGGGACTGTACTCCTGTCCTTTATCCACACATGATTACCTAGTGAGAAAGGGTGAACTGGGGAGAAAAAGGCTTACAGAACATTTGTTATTTACTCAGGTTGAAGTATTTTAAGCAATTCTCCCTAGGGCTAGTAACTAGCATCCTAACTCAATCTCTCCCCACTCCCGAGGAGTTCCTAGGAGTGCCCAGAGTAGGGGAGAGGACCTATGGTATAAGAGTTCACAGGGGAATATCTGTTTTTCCTAAAGGGGATGCCTCTAATTTTGAATAACACCAAGAGAAGTGCCTGCACCTGCTTTAATCTTGTTTCCTGACATACTTTCCCTCAGCTGTTTTTGATGGTCCGATTCATTTTTCCTCTTTTCCAGAACTCTGAGGTTGGTAGGCAGCCTGCAGTTTCCAGGTGATACCCAAGGCCATTGCTGTTTTCTGGACTAAATCCTCCACAAATGCTAGTTAATTGTGTGATTCGATGGGTAGTGGCAGACCAAAACTAGGGATAAGATCTCGAAGCAGCACAAGGATTACTTCATGGGCCCTTTCAGTCCCACCCAGAGTATGTGCACACCAGGACCAACAAATGTTCCCCACACTTGGACATTTCAGTGAATTCTACCTGGAGATCTTTAAACGGAGCTGCTCCATAAGCCTGAATGCCAGGGAGAATATTTGAGACCCTGCCTCACATTGTGTTGCTGACATGTAATGAATGCATCGCTGTGCCACAGTTTTAGTTAAGGCTGATAAGTGTAAGATGTAAAAGTAACGACCCAGCATCTTTTCAAGTGACTCTTGGCTTTAACGAGTGGTCTCATGTACGGCTTGCACAACCACTGCACATAGCAGGCCCTGGTATTTGGCAGGCTTATCAATGAGGTCTTTTGGTATTCATTAGAGTCACCACTGTGTGGGGTGCTTTGATATTTAAATTCTTCCCAGAGTTGAGGCTAGAATCTTTGATTGCCATTTTTCTTCTTCCTTTTTTTTTTTCTTTTTTTTTGACAGCACGAAAAGGCTGTGTTAAAATCGGCTAACCCCAAAGCAGGGCCAACAGAAGTTCCACTTTTAGCTCCTGCCCCATTAGAAGGGTGTCTTGTCTTCTCCCCTCCCTCTTTGTCACTTTGTGTAAGGGTCTGTCCAGTACTGCAAAGTTTGGAAATCCACAATTTACAAAACCCACCACTCACAGGAGCTCTCTCGCCTGCTTTTTAATTTCAGGTTCTGTGACTTTGCTAGCGGCTTGCTTCCTCTCTGCTTCTAGGCTGCGTTCCCCCTTCCAAATGGTGAGCCTCAGATATTGCATTTGCTTTTTGGCAAATCAGGGCTTTTCTTTTAGACACTTTATACCCACAGTCCTGCAGGTGCCAAAGTAAGGCATTTGTTTGCACACACTACTGCCGTGGGGTGTCCCAATAAAAGGTTATCATCATACGGGGGCAGCATGCAAGCAAGAAGCTTCTGGGGGATGGTCACCGGCTGATACCTCCCCAACGATGATGAGAGAGTTTCTGAGACTCTGGGAAGCTGGGTCCAGGTGTATTGAGAGGTTACACCTGCTTCTGGGTTTCTCCCATTGAAATGTAAATAGTTTTTGACCCTCTAAGGCCAGTCCAATGCTAAGGAGTTATTCTTTAAGTCCAATTAAGTGAACCAAGTATCCGCTGCTGGCAATAATCCCAACTGCCTGTATAAGTTGGGTGCAAAGGCACGCAAACCCTGCACTGGCCGGGGTGATAATTTCAGTCCTCTGCTTCTGGCTAGGAACTCCCCATCTCCTTCCCAAGGGATAGTGAGCTCCTGGATGACTCCTGACTGAGGCAGCTTTGGCTGCAGGTAGTCTCTTTTGTTGAATGGGATAGTGGTCCTCGATGTGCACAACAGGTTTTGCCAGAGAAGGGAGGGAGGGGCAATTCATTAAGTACAAGGAAGTCTGTTCTCTTAATACCTTAATAGATTTAATAACACTGGCCTTGTTCCTTTCGATCCGGGGTTACAGGGCTGTCGTCCGGGCCATGGGCTCTTTGGGGGCTTATGAGTTCAGCCCCCATCTCTTTTAGTCCAGTGGCCCTTCCATTAGATTGAACAGAGCCCCTTCACACTCATTTGGATTCTCCTGCTTAGGACCGTCCTGTTCCGCAGTTAACTGTGGACATTTTTTTTCTTCCAGTGTTCTACTTCTCGACAAAATGCACACTGATCACGTTGCAGGCGCGGGCTGGCAGACTGTGGGGCTTTCCAGGAACCCCCTTTTCCAGCCCTCTGGGGGGTGCTCCTTTAATAGCGGCAGCTATCAAGACGGCATTTCGCTGAGCCTGAAGTTCCTCTTCTCTACGATTTTCCCTCTGGCTTACCACCTCTCGGTGTACAAACAGCTGGTTAGCTATTTCCAATAACTGTGAAGTATTCATGTATGCAAATCCTGCCTGTTTCTGCAATTTTCATCTAATGTCTTCTGCACACTGACTAACTAATGCCATGTTTATCATACGCTGATTTTTCTGGGCTCTCAGGATCAAAAGGCATGTACATGCGGTAAGCTTCACATAGTCTTTCATAGAATTGTGTAGGGCTTTTCTCTTTTCCTTGAAGAACCTCAGAGACTTTATTAATGTTTGTAACTTTCTGGGCCCCTTTTTTAAATCCTTCCAGCAAGGCTTCTCTGTACCAGATTAGCCTTTGCATGCCCTCCATGGTGTTTGGATCCCACTGGGGGTCAGTTCCCAGTAACTGGATCCTGACAGGCTCTTGGGGGTTCTGGTAATCTGCAGGAACATGCTCCAGCCAATTAGAAGTGGCTTGGAATATTCTCTGCCTTTCATCCCTGTTAAAAAGATGCATAAGCAGCTGATGACAATATGCTATTGGGTAGGTTTTGGCGGGGCTTCTTTTAAATTTTGGCGGACTTTTCCAATGGCGGGATAGGTGCTGAGTGCAGGGTCTAGTGTTGAGTGCAGATTCAGGTGCGGAGTCCAGAAGTGGGCGTTGGGGAAGCTATGTGGCGGGGCTAGATGCTGAGTGCAGGGCTTGAAGTCAAGAGCGAAATGGTGACGTAGTTTTCAGGCACGGAGAGGGATGGGCATGTCGGAGCTCCCGGCGACCGGCCTTACTATATATATCTATTGTTTCCATCTTATTGTTTTTCTAAATAGAGACAGGGTTTCTTCCAGCATCTTGGCCAGGGTAGTCTCAATGTCCTGACCTCAGGTGATATACTGGGCTCAAATTCCCAATGGGCAGGTGATTAAAAGCATGAGCCACCAAGCGAGGCTATATATTTATTGATTTATTTATCTATTAATCGATTTATTTAGAGGCAGACTTGCATTTGTTTATTTATTTACTGACGTACTTATTGTAAGGGTTATTACCGAGCTTAAAATGAGGAAACTGAGGCCAGTTTATTCAGCTCCCAGGAGAGGTTGTATGGTCCGGGAAAGGGACCAGAGAAGTCGCACTGACTTCCTGGGGCATGAGGTTTTTAGGGCTATGAGTAAGGAGCAACAGCTGGGTGCTCTGATTGGCTCCAGGGGAGCAGGATTGGGACAGGGTGGGCAGCTATTGGTTGGTGGCTTAACGGGCGGGTTTTTCTAATACAAGAGCCGGCCAGGTTTGCATCAGCTGAGGCCTTCCAGGGGAACCATGTGCAGAGCCAGATGCCGAGTGCAGGCCCAGTGTCAAGTGCAGAGGTGGGTGCCAGGTGCAGAAAGTGCAGAATGAATGGGTGTGTCGTCTCCCGGCCTTACATTCCAACCCTTTTGATGATATAAGACGTCGCTTCTTTCTGGCTACTTCCTGCTGAATAGGGGCGGAGTGAGCAAGAAGGGTCAGTTGGCTGGTGCCTCAGTTGGGAGTCGGACATAGGGGTGAAGTAGCATCTGGTTTACAGCCACCCTGGATATTTCTCTCATGTGGGCCTGCAAAAACCTGAGGAAAAAAGGGGCCAGCATTAACAGAAGACAAACTAGGATAATGGGAGTGACAATAGGGGTTAGCCAGGTAAGCATGGGGGATTGCCACCAGTTGAGAGGCAAGACTGATGCATTTTGCTTCTTGTGGAGGTCTTCTGGGAGGCAATAGAGAGTGTTGACTTTTTTCTCTACTAGGCCTGTTTTAGTAATATAATAGCAGTACTGTTCCTGAAGAAACAGACAGATATCTTCATTTTCTGCTGTTAGCAGGTGAAGGGCCCGTGAGTTGTGTAGAGTCACCTGGGACAGCGACGTAATTTGTTCCTGGAGGGAGGCCAGCGAGGCGGCCGATGGTTCAATAGCCACGTGAAGCTTGTCCTCTAGTTGAGTGGCTGAGGTGACGCTGTAGCCTAGGGCACCGCTACCCAGCCCAGCCGCCACCAGAGAGGATGCTAGAGAGAGACGAATGACCATTGGGAGGAAGACTGCTCATCTGTCTTGGTGATTAGGGGAGGGTGGAAGGAGGGATAGAAGTTCGGCCTGTCCATATACCTCTAACTGTGGGACTACGGTGACAGGCACACAAGGGAAAGGGAAGGAGGCATTAATAACTTTAGTTAAGGTTCCATTACACCGGAAGTATCCCCCTGGTGGTGCAGAGAGAGAGGATTTTACCTTTACTGTGGTGTTACAGCTGGGACTGGCAATCCAACCTGAAAAGGTATCTACAAAACTTAGGAGGTAGTGGAGCTTTTTGTGAGTGGGCATATGAGTAAAGTTGATTTGCCAGTCTTGGGCCGGTAGAATGCCATGCATTTGGTGTGTAGGAAACTGTGGCATTAAGCCTCTCTGAGGCAAGACCTTAGAGCAAGTAACGCATGCCTTGTGTACTTGCTCAATTGTTTGTTGCAGACCTGGTGAGAAAAAGAGGGGCTTTACAAAGCAGTGTAATGCCTTCGGCCCTATGTGTAAGGATTGGTTGATTTCAGCAATAATTTTAGGGACCTGTTCCCGAGGAAGGGCAATTTTATTATTTAGGAAGATCCAGCCCTGATTAGATTCTGTTCCCCCTTTTAGTATGAGAGCCTGTTTTTCTGATGGTGAGTATACAGGCTGTGTGGCCGTGGTAAGGAAGAGAACAGGGGTAGGGGCCAACTTGGCGTTAGTTAAAGATCTTGCTGCTGTATCTGCCCGCGCATTGCCCCGGGAGACGGCATCATGCAGGGCCCAGTGTCCTCGGCAGTGTATGAGTGCAACCTCCCTGGGCAATGATAAAGCCTGTAAGAGGTTAGAGATCTGTGCAGCATTGATTATGGGGTAACCCACTGTGGTAAGAAATCCCCGCTCTCTCCGGAGGGCAGAGTGGCAATGGGTAATAAGAAAACCATATTTTGAGTCAGTATGGATATTTGCTCGCTTTCCCTGTGCTAGTGTGAGAGCTCGGGTTAGCGCAGTGAGCTCTGCCTTTTGTGATGTGGTTCGGTCAGAGAGGCCACGTGCCTCGAGGGTGGCTGAATCTGTGAGTACCGAATAGAAGGCCTTTCGCTGCCTGTCGGCTGTCATTACTGAACTTCCAACCACATAGAAGATAAGATCTGGGCTAGGTAGGGGAAGGTCGGATAGGTCCACCCCATGTTTGGCAAGTGCATTCATTAGTTCAGGTCAGGAGTGGGCTGCGGAAGGAGAAATGGATGGAAGAAGAAGCACTTACTTATTTATTTGTTTATTTATATATTTTATTCTTATTATTTTTTCAAAAGAAGACAGGGTTTCTTTCCCCATCTTGGCCAGGTTGGTCTCAGTGTCCTGACCTCAGGTGATATACATGTCTCAGCCTCCCAACAGATGGGATATTAAAAGCATAAACCACCAAGTGTGGTTATTTATTTGGTGATTTATTTATCTATCTATTAATCGATTCATTTGGAGGCTGACTCGCATTTATTCATTTATTTACTCAGCTACTTACAGAGAAGCAGGTTGGATATATTTATTTATTCATTTATTTATATATTTTGAGGCAGGCTTGGATTTATGTATTGATCTGTCTGGTTATCTAATCGTTTAGAGGCAGGCTCACCTTTACTTATTTAGACTCAGGCTGGCAACATTTATATACCTACGTATTTGTGTTCAGGCTCGTATTTAGTTATTGACTTACCTATCTGTATAATGATTCAGAGGTAGGCTTGCGTTTATTAACTTAGATGCAGGCTCGCATTTGTTCGTTCATTAATTTATCTATGAAAGATGGCGTCTTGCTCTGTTAACAGGCTGGAGTGCAGGGGCTCCATCTGGGCTCACTGCAACCTCCGCCTCCTGGGTTCAGGTGATTCTTCCACCTCTGCCTCCTGAGTAGCTTGGACCACAGGCGTGTGCCACCACAACTGGCTAATATTTTTGTGTTTTTTGTGGAGACGGGGTTTCAGCAAGTTGGGGAGGATGGTCTCGATCTCTTGACCTTGTGGCCCGCCGGTCTCTGCCTCCCAATCTTCTACGATCACAGGCTTGACCCACCGCGCTCGGCCTTTATTTATGTATTTACTTAGTTACATATTTACTTACTTAGAGGCAGGAAGGATGGCTTGCATTTATTTATTTATTTATTTATAGTAATCTTTTGATTTTTGGAAATAGAGTCAGGGTTTCTTTCAGCATCTTGGCCAGGCTGGTCTCAGGGTTTGTTGCAGCATCTTGGCCAGGCTGGTCTCGATGTCCTGACCTCAGGTGATATAGGGAGCTCAGGCTCCCAATGAGTGGGGGATTAAAATCATGCGCCACCAAGAGGGGATTTTTATATATTGATTTATTTATCTATCAATCGATTTATTTAGAGGCAGACTCGCATTTATTCATTTAACTCATAACTAATATACAAACTATCAACATACTCTGTTATAAAAATATACATACTCTATTTTAACTCTCTAATAGAAAATATACACAGTATTTTAACTCTTTTAAAAAATACGCAAAATTTCAAAATACTGTATTATAAATAATATACACACTCTATTTTAAATCTGTTATAACAATATAAAAACTAACAGATTTAAGATAGAGTATGTATATTTTTTATAGCAGAGTATTTTGAGTTTCTATATTTTAAAAATCACAGTTAAAATATAGTATGTATATTTTTTATAACAGTTAAAATAGAGTTTGCATACTTTTTATAACAGTGTATTTTGAGATTTTGTATGTTTTATAACAGAGCTGATATAGAGTATGTATATTTTTTATAACAGTATATTCAGTGATTGTATATTTTTTATAATATAGTTAAAATATAATGTATATACTTTATATGACTATTTTAGAGTTTTTATGTTTTTTATAACAGTATTTTGATAGTTTGTATGTTTTTTGTAATAGTTAAAATATAGTGCGTATATTTTTTGTAACGGATTTCAAATAGAGCTTGTGTATTTTTTATAGACTATAGTAAGAGCTTTTACATTTTTTATAACAGAGTTCAAATAGAGTGTGTATATTTTTGTAACAGAGTATATTGAGAGTTTGTTAAAAATAATATACAAACTCACAAAATACCCTGTTATACAAAATATACACACTCTATTTGAACTCTGTTATAAAAAAATACAGAGTACAATTAGAGTTTCTGTATTTCTTAGAGTATTTTCAGAGTTAGTATATTTTTATTACATTGTTAAAATATTGTGTGAATATTTTTTATAACACGGTAGAATTACAATTTGTGTGTTTTTTATAACAGTATTTTGCAAGTTTGTGTATTTTTGTAGTAGAGTTAAATTATAGTGTGTATATTTTTTATAACAGAGTTCAAATAGAGATTTTATATTTTATGTTAGAGAGTTCACAAAGAGTTTGTATTATTTTTATAACGGGGTAAAAATAGTGTTTGCAAATTTTGTATAACAGTATTTTGATAGTTTGTATATTTTTTATAACACAGTTAAGATATAGTGTATATATTTTTTATAACAGTTTAAATAGAGTTTGTATATTTTTTATAACAGTATTTGGAAGGTTGTATTTTTTTTTTTTTTTCAGACAGAGTTTCGCTCTTGTTACCCAGGCTGGAGTGCAATGGCGCGATCTCGGCTCACCGCAACCTCCGCCTCCTGGGTTCAGGCAATTCTCCTGCCTCAGCCTCCTGAGTAGCTGGGATTACAGGCACGCACCACCATGCCCAGCTAATTTTTTGTAGTTTTAGTAGAGACGCGGTTTCACCATGAAACCAATGAGCCGAAATCGCGCCATTGCACTCCAGCCTGGGTAACAAGAGCGAAGCTCCGTCTCAAAAAATAAATAAATAAATAAATGAAAATCCGAAAACAGTGTTTGAACTCTGTTATAACAAATATACACACTATATTTTAACTCAGTTATAACCAATATACAAATTCTCAAGATACTCTGTTATATAACATATACACACTCTATTTTAACTGTTACATAAAATGTAAACAGCATATTTTTAACTCTGTTATAAATAACATACAATCTCTCAAAATACTCCATTATAAAAAATAAACACACTCTATTTGAACTGTTAGAATAAAATATACAAACTCTCATAATACTCTGTTATAAAAAGAAACACAATCTATGTAAACTCTTATAAAAAATTTGCACTCTATATTTTAACTGTGTTATAAAAAACATACAAACTCTCAAAATACTTTTATAAAAAATATACAATCTGTATCTACTCTGTTATGAAAAATAGAAACACTATATTTTAACTGTGTTGTAAAAATATACCAAATATAAAATACTCTGTTATAAAAAGTAGGCAAACTCTATTTAACTGTGATATAAAAAATATACACACTCTATTTGATCTGTTATAAAAAGTATACAAACTCTCAAAATACTCGATTATAAAAAGTATACAAACCATAATTGAACTCTGCTATGGAAAATATACACACTTTTTGTACTCTTGTAAAAAATATACAAATGATATTTGAACTCTATTAAAAACATACACTTTGTTTTTGTATTCTTTTATGAAAAATATAAAAACTCTCAAAATATTCTATTATAAAAAATAAAACACTCTATTTGTACTATGATATAAAACTTTTATACACTCTATTTGAACTCCTTTACAAAAACTATACAAATTCTCAAAATACTCTTTTATAAAATATACACAAACTCTATGTGAACTCTATTGTAAAAAATATACACAATGTATTTTAACTCTGTTATAAAAATATACAAGTATTAAAACACTCTGTTTAAAAATATACAAACTCTATTTCTTCTCTGTTATAAAATATATACACACTATATTTTAACACTGTTATAAAAAATATTAAAACTCTTAAATACTCTGTAGTGAAAAATATATACATACTGTTTGAACTCTGTTATAAAAATACACATACTCTGTATGAACTCTGTTATAAAAAAATACATTCTATATTTTATCTCTGTTATAAAAAATACAAAAACTCTCAAAACATGCTTTTATGGAAAATATACAAACTATTTTAACAGTGTAATAAAAAATATATGCACTATATATTTGCTTTGTTATAAAAAATGTACAATCAAATACTCTGTTATATAAAATATACAAACTTTATTTCTACTCTGTTATAAAAAGCATACACACTATTTGAATTCTGTTATAAAAATATTCAAAGTCAATATGAACTCTGTTATAAAAAAATATACACATTCAACTTTAAATCTGGTATAGAAAATATACAAACTACCAAATTACTCTGTTATAAAAAATATACACACGATTTGAATTTTGTTATTAAAAATATACAAACCCTAAAAATACTCTGTTATAAAAATATACAAACTCTATTTGAACTCTGTTACAAAAAATATACACACTATATTTTAACTGTGTAATGAATAATATACAAACTCTCAAAATACTCTGTTATAAAAATATACACACTATTTTAAATATGGTATAAAATATACAAAGTATCAAATTACTGTGTTATATAAAATATACACACCCTATTTGTACTCTGTTATAAAAGATATACACACTCTGCAAACTATCAAATAAATTGTTATAAAAAATATACAAACTTTATTTGAACTGTGTAACAAAAAATATACACTATATTTTAATTGTTTTAAAAATATATAAACTATCAAAATACTCTGTTATAAAAAATAAACTGTATTTGAACTCTGATATAAAATATGTACACAGTCTATTTGAACTGTTATAAAAAATATACAAACTCTCAAAGTACTCTTTTATGAAAAATCCAAAAACAGTGTTTGAACTCTGTTATAGCAAATATACACACTATATTTTAACTCTCATAACCAATATACAAACTCTCAAGATACTCTGTTATATAAAGTATACACACTCTATTTTTACTCTCTTATATAAAATATAAACACCATATTTTAACTCTGTTATAAATAATATACAATCTCTCAAAATACTCCGTTATAAAAATATACACTCTATTTTAATTGTTAGAATAAAACATACAAACTCTCATAATACTCTGTTATAAAAAGAAACATATTCTATGTGAACTCTGTTATAAAAAATATACAAACTTTCAAAATACTCTGCTATAAAAAATATATAAACCATATTTGAACATTTTTATAGAAAATGTACACACCCTATTTGAACTTCGTTATGAAAAGTATGCAAACTCTCAAAATAAAGTACTATAAAAATATAAAAACTCTTTTTAAACTTTGTAATAAAAATTTGCACTCTATATTTTAACTGTGTTATACAAAACATAGAAACTCTCAAAATGCTCTTTAATAAAAAATATAAATGGCATTTAGTCCATTTACATTTAGGGATAATATTGTTATGTGTGAATTTGATACTGTCTTTTGATGCTAGCTGGCTGTTTTTTTCTTTAGTTGATGCAGATTCTTGATTGTGTTGATGATCTTTACCATTCGGTATGTTTTCGGAGTGGCTGGTACTGGTTGTTCCTTTTATATGTGTAGAGCCTCTTTCAGGAGCTCCTGTAAAGCAGCTCTGGTGGTGATGAAATCTGTGAGTACTTGCTTGTTTGCAAAGGATTTTATTTTTCCTTCACTTATGAAGCTTAGTTTGGCTGGATAGGAGATTCTGGGTTGAAAGTTCTTTTCTTTAAGGATGTTGAATATTGGCCCCCACTCTCTTCTGGCTTGTAGGGTTTCTGCTGAGAGATCTGCTGTGAGTCTGATGGGCTTCCCTTTGTGGGTAACCCGACCTTTCTCTCTGGCTGCCCTTAGCAATTTCTCCTTCATTTCAACCCTGGTGAATCTGAGGATTATGTGCCTTGGGGTTGCTCTTCTTGAGGAATATCTTTGTAGTGTTCTCTGTATTTCCGGGACTTGAATATTGGCCTGCCTTGCTAGGTTGGGGAAGTTTTCCTGGATAATATCCTGAAGAGTATTTTCCAGCTTGGATTCATTCTCTTCGTCACACTCAGGTACACCTATCAAATGTAGATTAGGTCTTTTCACATAGTCCCACATTTCTTGGAGACTTTGTTCATTCCTTTTTACCCTTTTTTCTCTATTCTTGCCTTCCCGTTTTATTTCATTGAGTTGATCTTCGACCTCTGATATCCTTTCTTCTGCTTGGTCAATTCGGCTGTTGATACTTGTGCATGCTTTGTGAAGTTCTCGTGTTGTGTTTTTCAGCTCCATCAATTCACTTATATTCCTTTCTATTTTGTCCATTCTCGTTAGCATTTCGTCAAATCTTTTTTCAAGGTTCTTAGTTTCTTTGCATTGGGTTAGAACATGTTCTTTTAGTTCACAGAAGTTTCTTACTACCCACCTTCTGAAGTCTGATTCTGTCATTTCATCACACTCGTTCTCCATCCAACCTTGTTCCCTTGCTGGTGAGGAGTTGTGATCCCTTGTAGGAGGAGAGGTGTTCTGGTTTCGGGTGTTTTCATCATTTTTGCGCTGGTTTCTTCCCATCTTTATGGATTTATCCACCTGTCGTCTTTGTAGTTGCTGGCTTTCAGATTGGGTCTCTGAGTGGACGTTCTGTTTGTTGATGATGAGGTTATTTCTGTTTCTTGGTTTTCCTTCTGACAGTTTGGCCCCTCTGCTGTAGGTCTGCTGAGGTCCACTCCAGGCCGTGCTTCCCTGGGGATCACCTGCAGCAGCTGCAGAACAGTAAGGGTTGTTACCAGTTTTCTTCTTCTGCTATCTTTGTCCCAGAAGGATACCCGCCAGGTGTCAGTCTGATCTCTCATTTATGAGGTGGCTCTTTGGATATACAGGGGTCAGGGAGCTGCTTGAGGAGATGGTCTCTTCTTTATAGGAGCTCAAATGCTGAGCTGTGAGCTCTGTTGTTCATTCAGAGCTGCTGGGCAGGTACGTTTAGGTCTGCTGCAGCAGAACTCATAAACTACTTTTTGTGTCCCAGGTGCTCTGTCCCAGGGATTTAGGGCTTTATTTATGAGTTTCCATTATGCTGCCTCCTTCTTTTTTTTTTTTCCTTCAGAGCTGCCCTGCCCAACAAGGAGGCAGCCTAGTCACTGTCTGCCTGTAGAGGCTTTGCTGGGCTGCTGTGGGCTCCACCCAGCTGCCCAGTGAACTTCCCTGCAGTCCTGTTTATATGGGTGTAGTTAGAACTGCCTCGGCAAGGGTGGCCCGTCTCTTTTAAGGTGGAGTCTCTCTGTAGTGGCGGGTTGCCTTGGCAACAGCAGGCTGCCTCAGCAATGGCGGGTTACCTTGGCAACGGCGGGTGGCCTCAGCATTGGCTGACTACTTCCGTAGTGGTGTGCAGCCTCGGTAATGGCAGGCGCCCCTCCCCCACAGAGATGGACCATCCCGGGTTCGGCTGCGCTTGCTGTGAAACTCTCAATCCAGAGAGAAACACGTTCCTTCTAAAAGCTACGTTTGGATATTCCTGAGTGAAAGGGAGTTTAGGGTGTAATGAGAAATATCTGGCTCTAAAACAAAAACAGAGGTATCTAGCAGAATGATTATCAAGGTGTATATTCAACTTACAGAGTTAAACTGATGTGTCAATGTAGCAGTTCAGAAACCCTTTCTTTGGAGAATCTAGAAACAGATATTTCCAGCCATATACAGGCATATAAGAATTAGCGGTAAGACAGCGTCTAAAACACACGTGAAATGTATCTTTCAAACTGCTCTGCTGTGTGTTCGTTCACCTTAGCAAGTTGCATCTATGTTTAGATTCAGCGAGTTAGAAAGACATTTCTTCTAAAAGCTGCGTTTGGATATTCCTGAGTGAATGGGAGTATAGGGTGTAATGAGAAATATCTGGCTCTAAAACAAAAAAGGAAGTATCTAGCAGAATCCTTGTCAAGGTGTATATTCAACTTACAGAGTTAAACTCATGTGTGAATGTAACAGTTCAGAAACCTTTTCTTTGGAGAATCTAGAAACAGGTATTTCCAGCCATATACAGTCATATAAGAATTAGCGGCAAGACCGCGTCTAATACGCATGTGAAATGTATCTTTCAGGCTAATCTGCTGTGTGTTCGTTCACCTTAGGAAGTTGTATCTATGTTTAGATTAAGCGAGTAAGAAAACGTTTCTTCTAAAAGGTGAGTTTGGATATTCCTGAGTGAAAGGGAGCATAGAGTGTAATGAGAAATATCTGGCTCTAAAACAATAACGGAGCTATCTAGCAGAATGATTGTCAAGGTGTATATTCAACTTACAGATTTAAACTGATGTGTCTTTGTAGCAGTTCAGCAACCCTTTCTATGGAGAATCTAGAAACAGATATTTCCAGCCATATTCAGACATATAAGAATTAGCTGTACTGTTTACAATAGCTAAGACCTGGAACCAACCCAAGTACCCATCGATGATAGACTGGATACGGAAAATGTGGCATATATAGACCATGGAATATTATGCAGCCATCAAAAACGATGAGTTTGTGTCCTTTGTAGGCACATGGATGAACCTGGAAACCAACATTCTCAGCAAACTGACAGAAAAGCAGAAGATCAAACACCGCATGTTCTCACTGAGAGGTGGGTGCTGAAAAATGACAACACATGGACACAGGGACTGGGGCACTACACACTGGGGTCAGTTGTGGGGAGGCAGGGGAGGGACGGTGGGGAGTAGGGAGTTGGATAGAGATAGCAAGGGGAGAGATGCCAGATGTAGGTGATGGGGAGGAAGGCAGCAAATCAAACTGCAACGTGTGTGCCTATGCAACAATCTTGCATGTTCTTCTCATGTACCCCAAAACCTAAAATGCAATAAAATAAATAAATGGGAAAACAAATAGAATTAGCTGTAAGACCACGTCTAAAACACAGGTGAAACGTATCTTTCAAACTGCTCTGCTGTGTGTTCCTTCACCTTAGGAATTTACATCTATGTTTATATTCAGCGAGTTAGAAACACGTTTCTTCTAAAAGCTGTGTCTGGTTATTCCTGAGTGAATGGGAGTATAGGGTGTAATGAGAAATATCTGACTCTAAAACAAAAACGGAGCTATCTAGCAGAATGATTGTCAAGGTGTATATTCAACTTACAGAGTTAAACTGATGTGTCAATGTAGCAGTTCAGAAACCCTGTATTTGGAGAATCCAAAAAAAGATATTTCCAGACATATACAGGCATATAAGAAACAGCCGTAAGACTGCGTCTAAAACACAGGTGAAGCATATCTTTCAAACTGCTCTTCTGTGTGTTCATTCACCTTAGCAAGTTGCATCTATGTTTAGATTCAGCGAGTTAGAAAGACGTTTCTTCTAAAAGCTTCGTTTGGATAATCCTGAGTGAAAGGGAGTATACGGTGTAATGAGTAATATCTGGCTCTAAAACAAAAACGGAGCTATCTAGCAGAATGATTGTCAAGGTGTATATTCAACTTACAGAGTTAAACTGATGTGTGAATGTAGCAGTTCAGAAACCCTTTCTTTGGAGAATCTAGAAACAGACATTTCCAGCCATATACAGGCAAAAAAGAATTAGCGGGAAGACCGCTTCTAAAACACAGGTTAAACGTATCTTTCAAACTGCTCTGCTGTGTGTTCTTTCACCTTAGGAAGTCCTCAATTTGGTTGTTGTCCTCAGTTTGGTAGCAACATTCTGCTCTTTGATCAGGGATTTGGCTTTGGGAAAGAATCAAAAGTCACTCGATGCCAAATCTGACAAACAAGGTGAGTGACCAATGCAGGTCAATGC
>NW_022438023.1:10017-20486 GCF_009761245.1 Sapajus apella | reverse complement strand
GGAGTTTGAGACCAGCCTGACCAACATGGAAAAACCCCACCTCTACTGAAAATGCAAAATTAGCTGGGCATTTTAGCACATGCTTACAATCCCAGCTACTTGGGAGGCTAAGGTAGAAGAAAAACCCAGGAGGCAGAGGTTGTGATGAGCAGAGATCATGCCCTTGCACTCCAGCCTGGGCAACAAGAGCAATACTCCATCTCGAGAAAAAAAAAACAAAAACAGAAACAATTTTCTCATCAAAATCTACAAAGTACCATATGAAAGGACATGACATAAAAACGAAAGTGAGGAAACTGTAACCGTAACACAGAAAAAGAAGGTCTGTGATGCATATATACTTAAAATACACATAAGACAAACAAAACTGAAGATAATCAGAAAAAAAAAGAAGCAGAATTTCTCTTTAAATTCAGCAAGAGTTTGCTTTGCAGCCTGGAAAAAATGTTCTCTCCACATGAAGAATCAGCATTATTTCTTTACCATTGATATTCCATATCTGACTTGAACTGGCAAACTAACTCCAGCAAAAATACTTATGGGTTATCATGGAGCATCTGTTACATGAGAAGCAGTATCATGTTTGTTTACTACATTTATATATCAAAACATTCTCACTGGGTACAGTGGCTCACACCTGTAATCCCAGCACTTCCGGAGGCTGAGCATCAGATCAATTAGGTAAAGAGTTCAAGACCAGCTTGTCCAACATCGCGAAATGCCAACTCCACTAGAAATACAAAAATTAGGTTGGTGTCATGGCAGGCACTTTTAATCCCAGCTACTTGGGAGGCTGAGACAATAATTTCTTGAACTCAGTAGGTGGAGGTTGCAGTAAGCTGAAATTAAACCACTGCCCTTCAGCCTGGGTGACAGATCAAGAATCCAGCTCAAAAAAACAAACAAACAAAAAAACCCAGAAAGAAAAACCTATAATCCTCATGATTCATGAAGCCTCCCAAGTAATTCCCTGAATTGGCTTAACAGATAAATTTACTTACCAATTATAAAAAGTTAAATGAACAATAACTAAAGAAGAGTAGGCTTATAGAGATTTCTCCAATTGAAGACAATAAAATGCTCTAGAAAGAAAATAAAACAAACGAACAAAAAAACATGAATTAGGAAATTACATCTAAAAATTATTTTGTGTGCCCTACTACATTTTATGAAAATTATCTACTAACTGGCTTACAATGAATACTTTTTATACTGTAAAACCAAAAACTAATTATAAGAAACAGGAAAAGTATGGGCCTGTACAATAACGAATTAAATAAAAATAGAGTATAGATTTTCATTCAGCATTCTTGAGGTTTTTAGTTTTCTAGTAAGTTAGTCACTGTATTAATATGTTATGTTTCAATGTTGCTGTTTTTCTGAAAATTGGTAAAACTCATACACACAAAAACACACTTACTCTACAATTCTATTACACTTAAGACATTTCATTAGACTAACATGTATATATTTAACTGTATGTGAATCAAAACTAAGTCTTTATGTGTAGGCAGTTCACATGTTCAAAGAAAAATATATAACAAATTATTTAAAATACTTGAGACATAGAAACATATTAATTTTATTTATACTTCTATATAATTTTTATTATGACCATAAAAATACAAAATACCACATGAAGTATATTGTGAGTTGAATTATTATTCAGTTTCCAAAAATTAATCTCTAAGGTTTTTAAATGAAATAAGTATCCTTTGAATGCAACTACAACTCTCCAATTTACTTTTGTTAAAGTTATACAGAAATAATATAATAACTTTAGTTTTGGATAATTTTCTACACTCAACACTCCAATTTAGTGTAAAGCCTGAAGGGTCAGTGTCTTAGTTCTTTCTATTGTGAATTGTTGATGTTGACATAGACTTAATTTTGAAGTAAATGTTTTCATAGTTACTGCATGTGTAAACATTCATTTTATGATGAACTCTCTGGTGTTTTCTTAGCTGTCATTTTTGAACAATCCTTTAGTTAAACTTATTACTTTTATTAGGTTTTTCTCCAATATAATATAAGTTCCCTGATGTTGAATAAGTTTTGAGAAACTGCTTCAGGCTTTTTTTCTAATACAAAATCTGTACACTAACATCTATGAAACAAGTCATGGTACTACAACTCTATGTTTGTAATGGTTGTCTTCAGAATGAATGCTCTTCTTCACTTTAACGACTTATATTTTCTGAAAGCTATTTTGACAGTTATTGCACTTGCAATGCTTTTATTAAGTATAAACTCTTGGATGTTGAGTAAGATATGAGCAGGTATCAATGGCTTTTCCACCTTTTTTTATATTTGTAGAATTTTTCTCTAGTATAAATGCTTTCTCATGCAATAAAATGTGAATACTAGTTAATAGTTTTGCCACATTTTTCAAACATGTAGTCTTCTACAGTGTGAATTATCTTACCAACAATCAAGAGTGACAACCATTTAAAGGCTTTGAGACATTCTTGACATTTCTGGGGTCTAGGACCATTATGATTTATTTTACATTGTGAAAAGCATTGTCCCAACTTTTAGGTTTGTAGAGTTTGTCTCCAATATAAATTATGTCTGCGAAGAATTGAGGAGTTGTAAAAGGCTTTGACACATTCTTTATCCTAGTAGGATTTCTCTCCAGTATGAATTGTGTGTAATAAATATTGAGAGCTTGTTAAAGTCTTTGTCACGTTTTTCACATTTGCTGGAATTCTCTCCAGTATAAATTACCTTATGTTTAGTAAGGGCTAACAATATACTAAGGGCTTTGTCACATTCTTAACATTAGTAGTTTCCATCCATTATGTATTATTTCATGTTCTGTAAGGTGTAAGAACTTTTTTCCACATTTTTCAAAAGTATCAGGTTTCTCTCCAGTATGAAGTTGCTTATGGTTAATAAGGATTGAGGGCTGCTAAAAGGCTTTCCCACATGCTGTAGTAGGAATTATTCTATGTTTACTAAGTGCTGAGGATTCACAAAAGCCTTTGCCACATTCTTCACATTTGTATAGGGTTTCTCTTCAGCACAGATTCTTATGTTCAGTAAAGGTTAAGAATACACAAAAGCCGTAGCCACACTGTTCACATTTGCAGGATTTCTCTGCATTATTAATTGTCTAATGTTTAGTGAAGTTTGAGAAATGGATAAAAGCTTCGCCACACTCTTCTCATTGGAAGGGTCTCTCTCCACTATGAATTCTCTTATGTTTAGTAAGGTGTGAAGAACAGTTAAAAGATTTGCTACATCCTTCACATTTGTAGGGGTTCTCTCCAGCATGAATTCTCTTATGTCTAGTAAGGTGTGAGGACTGGTTAAAAGCCCTGTCACATTCTTCACATTTGTAGGGTTTCTCTCCACTATGAATTCTCTTATGTGTAGTAAGGGTTGATAAAAGGTTAAAAGCTTTGCCACATTCTTCACATTTGTAGGGTTTCTCTCCACTATGAATTCTCTTATGTTGAGTAAGGTTTGAGGAGCAGTTAAAATCTTTGTTACATTCTTCACATTTGTAGGGCTTCTCTCCACTATGAATTCTCTTATGTTGAGTAAGGTTAGAGGACCAGTTAAAAGCTTTGTCACATTCTTCACATTTGTAGGGTTTCTTTCCAGGATGAATTACTATATGTCTAGTAAAGTGTGAGAACTGGTTAAAATCTTTGCCACATACTTCACATTTGTAGGGTTTCTCTCCACTATGAATTCTCTTATGTTTATTAAGGTGTGAGGACCGGTTAAAAGCTTTGCCACATTCTTCACATTTGTAGGGTTTCTCTCCACTATGAATTCTCTTATGTTGAGTAAGGTTTGAGGAGCATTTAAAAGCTTTGTTACATTCTTCACATTTGTAGGGCTTCTCTCCACTATGAACTCTCTTATGTTCATTAAGGTATGAGGACCGGTGAAATGCTTTGCCACATTCTTTACATTTGTAGGGTTTCTCTCCACTATGAATTTTCTTATGTGTAGTAAGGTATGAGCACTGGTTAAAAGCTTTGCCACATTCTTCACATTTATAGGGTTTCTCTCCACTATGAATTCTCTTATGTTGAGTAGGGTTTGAGGACCAGTTAAAAGCTTTGTCACATTCTTCACATTTGTAGGGTTTCTTTCCAGGTTGAATTATCTTATGTCTAGTAAAGTGTGAGAACTGGTTAAAATCTTTGCCACATTCTTCACATTTGTAGGGTTTCTCTCCACTATGAATTCTCTTATGTTTCGTAAGGTGTGAGGTCCGTTTAAAGGCTCTGCCACATTCTTCACATTTGTAGGAATTCACTCTAGTATGAATTCTTTTATGCTGAATTAGATGTAAAAACATGAAAAATGATTTGTCACATTTTTCGCATTTATAAAGGTTCTTTTTAGCATGTCTTATCTTAGACTTATTTGAATATGAAAATATATGAAAGACTTTTACATATTTATAACATAGAAATGTTTTGCTCACGGTAGCTGTCAAACATTTGTGAAGTTTATTATAAACTCTTTTGTGCATTTTACAATCGTCCACACTTTCACACTCTTTTCTTAGTGGTAAATTTTCATCTCCACAGTTTCCATATCTTCTCATTATCACTTGTTGAAATGATTTTTTTATGTCCTGCTCTGGCCAAAGGTCTTGGGCAAAATAAGAACACATAGCTGAAAAGAAAATGAAAATAACATATTACTTCACTTGTTAGACTAAGATCTGTATACTCTATACATCTAACCTATAAAATTATACAAACTGCATGAGCAAGATGGCATAGAAAAGCACCACAGGCTCTACTTCCTTTATAGACATCTATATTCAACAAAAACATACTGACCAAAACACATTTGTGGAAGATTTATAAATAAGTTACTTGTGTGCAGTTCCCCAGGTGAGCACAATGCAAAGAATCAAATAGAAAAATAATTGTTACACTTATCCAGCAGAGCTCTTCCTGCTCCCAAAACAGAATGTAGTGCCTTTAGAAGTAAACTGCCGACTTCTGTCTTTCAATTTTATCAAAATAAATAAATAAAATAAACCCCAGTAAAATAGTAGCACATACATTTCTATTTCTAGCTTCTAAGAGTCTTTTCACAAACTGGTTTCTGTCTTCCATGGCATTAAATACTAAAGAAAGTGGTGGCTAATATGGTTTGGTTCTGTATTTCCATTTAAACCTCATTTTGAATTGTAGCTTTCATAATTGTCACTAGTTGTGGAAGAAAGCTGGTGGGAAGTAATTGAATTATGGGTACGGGTATATCCTATGTTGTTCTTGTGATAGTTAAGGAGTCTCACAAAATCTGATCGTTTTTATAAAGGAGAGTTCCTCTGCCCATGCCCCCTCTCTGACTGCCACCATGTAAGATGTCACTTTGCTTTGTCTTTATTTCTGCCACAATTATGAGCCCTCCTCAGCCACGTGGAACAGTGAGTCCATTGAACCTTTTTTCTTTATAAATTACCGAGTCTTGGGTATGTCTTTTTGGCAGCATGAAAGCAGACTACTATAATAGCATTTTTTGCAATGACAGTTTGAGTCTGCTAAGATCTGAGGTAGATGATACAGCAGTAGAGAAACTGCAGTACTACAGAGAGAAAACACATGTAGCAAATGAGGACTGGCCATTAAGCAGAAACACTAATAAATTTCTTTAACTAAAAATAAACACAAATTTTCAGACAAGATACATCCTAAGAACATGTCTGAGAAATTCCCAGAATCTCTGGCTAAAACAATAGGTTTTAATGTATGCCAGAAAAAAAAGCTACATTACAAAGACTGTGACGGGTAGATTTTTTTTAAATGTCCAAATCTCTATCAAAAATTACAATGAATAGAAAATATTACAGCAAAATAGCCCCATATAAAAATTATAAGCTGTTCACAAAGGAAACACAAAAAACGAAGACATACAAAGTAATTTTTAAACATTTAAAATAAATAATACTGAGAAGGAGGAACACAGACAACTATTAAAATTTAAAAATCAGAATAAGCACAAACATATTTAAAATATCAAAAAATTGTAAAAGCTAAATATGCATAAATAACAACTAAAAAATTCTAGAAGAAAAAATAATGTAAAAAGTTAGAAGATCAATAAAACAAACTGGGATATGCACATAGATATTTATAACAAACACATATATAGATACAATTTCAAAAGTCACAGATGAAAAGAAAATCTTGGGTGCTGCAAGAGAAAACTGATGTGTCATTTACAAGCATAATCTTATAAGATAACCAGCAAATTTGCCAAAAAATTTGCAGGCCAGAAGGAAACTCTGTGTTACAGTGAAAATCCTTAAAACAAAAAAATGTATTAAGTGAGAATAATATCAACAGCAAAACTGTTCTACAAAAATTAAGATTAAAAAAAAACCATCCCAAAATAACTAAATTCTGAGAAAGTATACTGGCACAGCACGTGTGCTATATATCGAAGATGATAAAATGAATTTCTTTCACTGAAAATAACATGATACAAAAAGCAACACTTAATTATTTGAAAATACATTGTTCTGGAAAAGATATGCACATACAAACAATTGAATTCCTTAGCATTATCATGATAGTGGAAGAAGATTTAAATTATTCTTTAAAATTTATAAAAGCATAGAAAATTTTATAAACATCTGTTAATACATGTACAACATAAAAAGACATAATTAGTAATATAAATAACAAATGAGAGCAAATGTAATGAGGAATACTTGCTTGCAACTGAAGCTATTTTTTAAGATTAAAGTTTACCGTTGTATCTTTTAGAGGTTTTATGTAATCCCGAAGATAACACAAAGAAAATATCTGTATAAATATATGAAAGAAAATAAGAAAGTGAAAGCATATTAATACAGAAATTAAAAAGACACAAAGGAAGACTAGAAAGAGAGGAAATGAGGAACAAAGATACAAGAATCAAAGAATAAAATAACATTAGTAAGTCTCTCTATTTAAGAAAATTATATATATGTATATTCACACACACATATATGGTTAACTTTCCAATCAAGAGACATACTTTCAATAATGAAATTTATAAAACATACTTTAAAAACCAACACCCAATTTGCCTTTCTATAAGTCAGTTCAGATTTCATTACAGAAAAAAAACAACACCTGAAAGTGGCAAAATAGATGTTCCATGCAAATATTAACCAAGTCAGAGTAGAACAGGTCAAAATAATATATGAGCTATATTTTAAGTCAAAAATTATCATATTTTTAAAAATTTACTTTAAGTCCAAACTCCAAAGATTCAAAGAAAGATATTAAGTAATAACAGATTCATTCACTGGGAACTTATGACACATTTGTATGTACATTTATTTGTGAGTGTGTGTGTTTCTATGTGTGGTGTGTATCTCACACTACAGTTCCAAGTATGTAAAGAAATATTGACAAAACTGAAGAATCACAGAGCATATATAAGTAGAGTAGGATATTTCAATACCCCACATTCTATAATAAAAATAAAACAAGACAGAATATTAGTAAAGAAAAAGAGGACTTGAATGCAGTATAAAACAATTATTCCTAACAGAGGTACAGAGAACACTCCTCTACAAAATCAGGATACACTGATCTCAATAACTCATACAACATTCTACTTCCTAGGCCACCTGTTAGGCCAAAAAAAAACCTCAAAAAACCAAACAACAACAAAAACAGTCTTAACAAATAACACATGAGAGCAAAATTTTTAAAACTAATATCATCAAAGATCATTTAAAACAAATATCAAAATGGAATGAGAGTTTAAAATAATAAAAACTGAAAAATTCACGAATATATAGAAATTAAACAACAAACTGTTTAACATGCTGTTGTTCAAAGGTGGAAATGACTAATATTGTAAAGATGTCCATACTGCTCAGTGCAATCTACAAATTTAATGCAATGCTGTTGGAATTTCACATAGCATTCTTGAAGCAATGCAAATTAGTGTCGCCAAATCATTCAGTAGATATCATTTAAAATATAAAAATACTAAATATTACTTCGTTTTTAAAAGCTAGAAAATATGCTAACAACTATAAAAATACATTTCAATGGCATTATGCAAATAAAATAAGCTGGCCAGAAAAAGACCGAGATTGTATAAGATACAGAAAGCAGGTGCACTCTCAGAAACAGAAAACAGAGTGGTGTTTGAAAAGTTCCAGGAAATGAGACAAGTTTACGTTATGTAATGTGTATTGAGATTTAGCTTTGCAAGATAAAATATCTAGCAACATGTAGCATAACAATGTCAATGTAATTAACAGGACTAAAATGAATATTTAATAATATTGTATTGTAAATTTTGTTGTGTGGTTTTGACAAGTAAAAATGAACAATGACTAGAATACATTCAGATATATAATAGTTCCTAAATTATCTTCAAATATAAGATAATTTAATTTAATTTTTCTCCTGGCCAGGTGCAATGGCTCACACCTGTAATGCCAGTACTTTGGGAGGCCAGGGCAGGTGGATCACGAGGTCAGGAGATTGAGACCATCCTGGCCAACATGGTGAAAACCCATCTCTACTAAAATACAAAAAATTAGTTGGGGGTGGTGGCAGCACTTGTAGTCCTAGGTACTCCAGAGGCTGGGGCAGGGGAATTGCTTGAACCTGGGAGGCAGAGGTTGCAGTGAGCTGAGATTGTGCCATTGCACTCCAGCCTGGTTACAGGGCAAGACTCTGTCCAAAAAAAAAAAAAAAAAAATTTCTTCCACACAAAAATAACATAGATTCACAGATCGATGTTGACATTAAAAATATATATATGATAAATCAGTGAGATAGGGTTAAATAATCATTCACAATAAACATACACAACAAATACACAAGTCATAAAATAATGCAGGGATAATATTGATCCAGGCAAAACATAAGAGATCATTATATTGGCAATAGAAATATGGCTAATTCATATTTGATGTTGCTCCACACTGTCTTAAATTATAAAGAGTTAAATATTGTGATATACAATTATAAACATGATCAATAATGTACTATAATTATAAAAATATTTTCATATACAATTATAAATTGTGGTTATAATCAAAACACAATTAACTGGTGTGAGATGACATATCCTAAAATATATGATACAAAAATATAAAACTCTGAAACAAAATTAAAAATGGAATGAAAAACTGATTGGACATCATCAAGTAGATGAATATATTCATAAAAGGAATCTTAGAAGAACATAGGAAAAAAGTAATACAGAGGTTACGTGAAAATAAAAAAGTCAAACAACTTCCCAAATTTTGATGCAATAAAAAAATTTCTTACCACTAATAATAAATTATTTTACTTCAAAAAGAAGATATAAATAAATACTTTCCAGAGTAAAAGGTGAGGGTGTTCATCATTACTACTATAGTCCTAACTCTGCATAGAAAAAAAAAATGCTAAAATGAGTCCATTTGTTGAAAAATAAAATGATACTAAACAGCATCATAAAACCACATACATATATAAAGCTCTCTATTAAATGTAAATATACACATATAGAAGTCTTTACTATTGTAATGATGGTGCATAAAACTCTTAAGGTTGTACAGAATATGATAAAATACAAATCTGCATAAATCTGTTAATAGATATACAATATAAAATAATTTTAAAATCAATAACACACTGGAAAATACAGAAGCATAGTTTTTGTATTCAATTGAAGTTGTTATGAGATTAAAATATATTTTTTTAACTTAAGATGTTTTATGTAATTTCCATATTTTAAGATGCTTACAAAAAGAATACTTATAAAAATATGCAAAACAAAATAAAAAATAAAACATCACTGCAAAATTAAAATAAAAATTAAGGCAGCAAAACAGAAAATGAGAAAACATATCTACAAAAAACACAAAAAACAGCGAGAATAAAACTGGTAATACTAACTGCACTTTCTTCTTCTTTTTTTTTTTTTGAGATGGAGACTTGCTCTGTTGCTCAAAGTGGAGTCTCGCTCTGTTGCCCAGGCTGTAATGCTGTGGTGCAATCTTGGCTCACTGCAACCTCCGCCACCCAGGTTCAAGCAATTCTTCTGCCTCAGCCTCCTAAGTAGCTCGGATTACAGGTGCCTGCCACCACACCCATATCATTTTTTTGTATTTTAGTAGAGACTGGGTTTCAGCATGTTTCACATGCCGGTCTCAAACTCCTGACCTCATGATCCATCTGCCTCAGCCTCAAAAAGTGCTGGGAATACAGGTGTGAGCCACCACACCTCGCCTTTAACTGCATTTTTAAAGCAATCAAATAAAATACAAATTAATTAAACTACTTAATAAAAAGAAATGTAATTCCAGGACTTTGGGAGTACCAGGTGGACTGAACACTTGATCCCAGGAATTCAAGCCTAGCTTGTGCAAAACAAAAAACTCAGACTAACATTTTAGACTGTATTAATGACTTTGCATATACAGGAATATCTAAAAGTGGATAATTTATCAAGAAAAAAAGGTTTATTTGGCTGACAAGTCAGCA
>NW_022438023.1:2565-10007 GCF_009761245.1 Sapajus apella | reverse complement strand
CACATGTGCTTTTTGACCAAAACTGAATGTAACTAGGAATTAATAGCAAAAATAAAACTGGCAAATCAAAAACCATATAAAATTAAAACACACTCTTCAAAATATTCTTGTTCAATGGTCAAAAACTTAAATTTTTGAAGACGTTAATACAACGTACGGTGATACACAAATGTAATATAATTTCTATAAATATCCCAATAGCAACTTTTTACAAGAATGTTGGTTGAAATTTTAAAATTTGATTATGAACTATACCAAACACTCATGAAAATTAACAGAGTAATTATACTTCCTGATTTGAAAACATATTAAAAGCTACAATATCAAAAATGATGTGGTACTAACACAAAGACAGATAAACAGATGAAGGAACAGAATAGAGAGCTCAGAAATAATCTGTTTTCTATATGATCTAATAATCTTCCACCATGTTGCCATGACCACACAATAAAGTGAAATAATATTTTATCAAATTTGAGTAATAATTTGATTTTATAATAAAAATATAATGTTGAAAACTAAAAATCTATACTGATAAAATCAACTTGGGTCATTCTCTTGAGCCATACACAAAAATAGTTTAAATAAAATACTTAGACACAATAAAATAACAAATCTCTTAGAAACAAAATAAGGGAAAGACATGACATTGGTCTTGGGACTATTTTCTTAGATATACCTTTAAATTATGTCAGGAGCAACAAAGAAAATAACAGAAATATTTGACTACATTATAATTCAATATTTCTGTACACCAAAGAAAACATTCAATAGAGTGACAATACCTTTTAGAAAATTAGTGAAAATATTTACTAATCACATGTGATAGGAGTTAATATTCAGAATATATAAAGAACTCTTAAAATTTAAAAACAGTTGAATAACTAGATTTAGAAATGGACACATAATTTAATTAAATAGAAAGAGGCATTTGAGAGGATATTAAAAAATTAGTAATTTGTAGAGAAATGCATAAAAATTATAATGAAAACCGAAATCACCTCACACCAATTAGAATGGCGATTATAAATCTTTTAAAAGCAGCAAATCCACTGATGATGCAATATAAATGCAACACATGCTGATTATTGGTGGAAGACAAAAATACAGCCATCATTTAAAAATGTTATAAATGTTTCTCAAATAATTAAACATGAAAGTATCAGAAAATACAGCAATTCCAATTATGAATCTATATCCAAAGTATGCAACTCAGGACCTGGAAGATATATTTAACCATCTATGTTTATTGAACCAGTATTCACAAAAGCCAAAAGGTGGAAGCAACTCAGTTTCTTTTTTATTCATATACACATCAAAAAATATAACACATACATACAGTGGAATATTATTTAGCCTTAAAAAAAATCTTGTCAGATTTTAAGATAAACCTTGAGAATATTATATTACCCAAACTAAGCCAGTAACAAAACAATGAATATTATGATACCACTTATATGAGATATGTCAAGCAGTCACATTTATAAAAACAGAAAGAGGAAGAATGTTTCTTAAGGGCTGAAAAGAGGGTAAAATGGGCAGTTGTTACTTAACAGGTTTTGAGTTTTCGTTTTATAAATGGAAAATATCTTGAAGTTTTTTGAATAACAATGTGAATATACTTAACATGCCTGAAGTGTACAGTGTTTTTTTCTGTTTTTCAAAGACAGAGAAAGGCCAGGTGCAGTAGGTCACGCCCGGAATCCCAGCAATCTGGGAGGTCAAGGCGGGTGGATTGCCTGAGGTTGGGAGTTCAAGACCAGCCTGATCAACATGGAGAAACCCCGTCTCTACTAAAAATACAAAATTAGCTGGGTGTGGTGGTACAAGCCTGTTAACCCAACTACTCAGGAGGTGGAGGCATGGGAATCACTTGAACCCAGGAGGCAGAGATTGCAGTGAGCCAAGATCACACCATTGCACTCCAGCCTGGGCAACAAAAAAAAAACTCCATTGCAAAAAAAAAAAAAAAAAAAAAAAAAAAGATAGGATATCACTCTGTCATCCAAGATTCCAAGATGAAGTGCAATGGCACAGTACGGCTCAATGTAGCCAGACACTTTCAGGCTCAAGTAATTCCGCCCATCAATCTCCCAAGTTGCTGGGACCACAGTCCCACCCATGCCTGGCTATTTTTAACTTTTTTTGCGGAGAGGGGTTCTTTATATATTTACCAGGCTGGTCTCAATCTTTTGGGCTCAAGCACTTAAATCAAATACTTTGAAAATAATAAAGCTATGATGCCTTTTAGCTCATGGCTATCACTCTAGTGGGATGGATAGCACAGGAAAGTGTGGTCTTATAAATCTCATAGTAGGCCATTGCCTCTGGGAGGAAAACATAAAGTGACACCAGTTCCCACCTAAAGTCAGAGATGTCTGACACTCTAAGATTGGATCCCAAAAGGGGACACCCCTGGCAGAGATTCTGAGGTCTAGTACTAAACCTTACTTAGAATTGTCTCTCAGGCAGGGCACGGTGGCTTATGCCTGTAATCCCAGCACTTTGGGAGGCCAAGGCGGGTGGATCACCTAAGGTCAGGAGTTTGAGACAGCCTGACCACATGGAGAAACCCCGTCTCTACTAAACGTACAAAAATTAGCTGGTCATAGTGGCACATACCTGTAATCCCAGCTATTTGGGAGGCTGAGGCAGGAGAATTGCTTAAACCTAGCAGGCAGAGGTTGCAATGAGCCGAGATTGCCCCATTGCATTCCAGCCGGGGAAAAAAAAGTGAAACCCCATCCCAAAAAAAAAAAAAAAAAAAATTCTTACATTTGAAATACCGCTTCACCCCAACACTGTATAAAATGTAGAGTTTACCACTGAATGGGAAAGTGAAGTGGCATTGTATGTATATCGGCTTTTGTGCTGTGGTTCTAAGCAGTGGGCGTAGTTAGCATGTGATGCCCTCCTTTGGTGCTGTTTGGTCCCAGAGTTCTTTGGAGTTTGGAGAGGTTGGGCCTTTAAACTGCCTTACCCAAAATTTTGGTTCACAGCCTTTATTGGATTAGCTATTGGGCCAAACCAAATAAAACCAGGGAGATTGTACTGCTGTGTCATGGCTAGGGTTCCAAGCTATTAGATCTTAGTTTGTGTGTATACATGTCTAGATGTGTTTGTTTATATACTTATTGTTAAATGTGTCTACCAAATTAGTCTGTAAGTAAGAGTGCCCATGTAAGTGTAAGCAATTTTTTTTTCTTTCTTTCTTTCTTATTTATTATTATTATTTTTTTTGGAGACAGATTCTCACTCTGTTGCCCAGGCCTGAGTGCAGTGGTGCTATTTCAGCTCACTGTGACCTCCACCTCCCGAGTTCAAGCAATTCTCCTGTCTCAGCCTCCTGAGTAGCTGGGATTACAGGTGTGCCACCACGCCCAGCTAATTTTGTATTTTTAGTAGAGATGGAGTTTCCCCATCTCTACTAAATTTAGTCAGGCTGATCTTGAACTTCTGACCTCAGGTGATCCACCCACCTCGGCCTCCCAAAGTATTGGGATTAAAGGCATGAGCCAATGCACCCAGCCAGCAATTTGTAAATACATGTGACTTAAGTATAACTTAAGTAAATAAGCTAGCTTTAAAATTATTGCTAAAATAAAAATAGAAATGTTTATAAAATGTAGACATACTTTCCAAATTATGCAAGTAAGAAACTCGGTTGATTAAATGCTCCAAGGTCACTAACTGCTTCTTTGGACTTTTAAAGTTGTTTGACTTTCCTGCTTTACAGGTTGGTAAGAGCTGGAAACATATGCCATGTCCCTAGCTATGCCAGAAACAGTCAAACCTGATCTGCACCTAAGTATGTAAAACTGAAATAACCTACCAGGTATTTCACCCAAATTAAGGATTGCTAACAGTTGCCATTATAACATGTAATTGAGACTACTGAAAACAGATTTGCATGCAAGGTGTGTAAAGAAAGTGAAATATGTCTTTAATGAAAGACTGTAAGAAGGTGTGAAAATGCAAATTTTTGCCTAGTTTAGAGAGTTAAAGGATTGTTTTTAAGTAAGATAAACCTAAAGGTTTAAACAAGTTATGGAAAGTTTGTAAAAATTATAAAGAGGATCTATGTGTCCACATATTGATTAAATTCAATAAAATATTTGGTTTTCTCATAAATTGAACGTTGGAATAAAAGCACAACAAGGGTGTCTTGAAGCACTGACCTACTCTTTAATACAAATTTGTAAAGGTTTATAAAAGCTTTATAAGAATCTCACCTCATGGTCAAACTGGTTAAGATTGGATAAAATTATCTATGAGGTTTCATTTAAAAAGTTGGGGTTGACAATTAATTAATAGACTAATGCAAGTGTCAAATTTGGCTTTCTTTCCCTTGAAAAAAGATTTTTCTTTGACTTATGAATAAAGCACCTAAAAAGGAAGGAAAAGACAAGAAACAGATTGTTTGAAATACTGGATCTTCCCTCTTGCCGAGTTTTTGCTTAAACAAAACAAAAAAACTATGTGTCTTTTAAACAGATGACTTATGGTAAACTAAATTTCTATTAAGTGTTTTGAGTCTTTAAAGCTTCCAAATTGTCTTTTTTAAACCCTAGCTTTTGGATGCTACATAGGGCCCCTGGGTCATCCAAGGGAGAGGTAAACAGGATTATTAGACATGTTTATTGACATAGAATTGTTTATCAGATAGTGTTTGACTTTCAGGTAATATTTTAGTGAAAATGTTAATGTGTGTTCCAAAAATTGTATGGGATTCCTGGAATTCTGATGTCTGAGTTTGTGTTATGAATCACAAAGGTGACTAAACTCCTTTTGTCAATCATGTTTTTCACTGGGGAGGGCAAGATCTTTTCTCCCAGGTGCAGCAGCAGCTGTCTGACTCATGGCTATAGGCCTGGACCTCCTGCTACACAAGGACAAGCAGGAGCTCTGCCCCCTTTTGAGTTGGTGGGGTTGGCGCTCCCTGGGTGCAACTGCAGCCACCCTCCCATGTGGAAGACATGGGCATCTCTGCTGCCTACAGCCTTGGGGTCCTGGGAAGGTGCTCCCAATTTCTGCTCGCTTGGAGGCGTCTGCTCCTGCTTCATGACCTCTCTCCTCTCCCAGCACCTGCACACTCCAATCTCAGAGCAGGGTTGGTGCCAAGCCCAAGGGTCATAAATGGCAGTAGGAGGCAGACAGATTTCTTGGCAGAAAAGAGTGAGTCCCTTGTAAAGCTCCACCTTTAGGGGCCACAGACCAGAGCGGGGACTTCTGGTGCCTCCTCCCGGCCTGCCTATGGCCACCTATGGACCAACTGTAATGACCTTACTCACCTCTGAGGTCCAGAAAAGCCCCGTCCTCAGACAGAGAGGGCAGAGGACGCAGAAACCATGTGATGATCAGCTGCAGAGAGGAGCTACGTTCTCTGCTGGCAGCTTCGGAGACCTTCAGAGACCTCTGAATGACCTGCCTGCAGAGAGAAGCTACTCTCTTCAGGGCCTCCTCTCTGGTGAGAGCTAAACACTTGATGGGATGACCTGCCTACAAAGAGGAGCTACCCACTGTGGGTCCCCTCTGAACTCTTCTAACACTAAATAAAGATCCTCTTTGTTTTCATCACCCTTCACTTCTCTGCATACCTTCTTCTTCCTGGACACAGGACAAGAACTCGAGCAATGGTGCCACCAGCCACAGAGGGTTTCCAGGAAAAAAAAAACTGACACCTCAAAGATTCTGTAATACACACATAACATGTATATTCTAACATATTGTCCTAAATGTCTGAATCCAATGTTGCAGACAAATTTGAAATAGAAAAGAGAAAGTAGAAATGTATAGAGGTAGTAACATCAGTAAAATGGAAAAATAATAGGTGCTCTATTTTTTCATCCCTCCAGAGCAAGAAAATTAGTCAGCCATCCCTGACAAAAGTGCCTACATAATGGAGTCAGACATCATGGCTCACACCTATAATGACAGCTACATGGTACATTGAGGTTGGAGAATCACTGCAGAAAAGGATTTTAAGACCAGGCTGGTTTATGTTGCAAGACCCCATCTCAAAAATAAGTGTCTTTAATAGAGCTTTGAGATCCAGGAAGGAAGTTGTGAAACTCTGCTAAAGCCCAAAATTGAGGAGTCTTCCTTTTAGAAGGCAAACCCTCATTAACGTAGCAAACTACAGGACCTCTGCTCTTGACTAAAGACCAGGAAATGAATGGTCCACCCAACTTGGTCTCACTGAGAATTGTGAACTTACTCTGTAACCATCCCAAAGTCCTCCCAGCAACTATCTGGGAGAGGCCCTTCCACTCCAGAGGCCTGGAGGATGATACAAATTAATCAACCTGCAGGCAGGCCGGCAGACCTTGGCCTTTACTGTGATCTCTGAAGCTGTTCAATGACTCAGTTTCAGATTCCTGGACCACAGTTCATGGCCAGATAGGACTACGTAGAAACCCACACAGTGACCTAGAAAAATCCTATTTCGGGCCAGGTGCCGTGGCTTATTCTTGTAATCTCAGCACTTTGGGAGGCCGAGGTGGGTGGATCATGAGGTCAGGAGTTCAAGACCAGCCTGGCCTAGGTGGTGAAACCCCATCTCTACTAAAAATACAAAAATTAGCCAGGCATGGTGGCAGGTGCCTGTATCCCCAGCTACTCGGAGGCTGAGGCAGAAAATTGCTTAAACCTGGGAGGCAGAGGTTGCAGTGAGCCAAGATTGCACCACCGAACTCCAGTGTGGGTGACAGAGTGAAACTCTGTCTCAAAAGAAAAGAAAGAAAAATCCTCTTCGGTACTCAGTGCAAGCCATACCGATCCACATCCTGATATAAGACCCAGTTGCGGACACCTCCCTTAGTGTCTGCTCTAAAAATCAAAGTCCTGAAGGATATTCAGTCTGTCTAAAAATAAAATGGAAATTACAACTACCCAAGCTCCTTGTCACAAGCCAACTAAAGGTGGACCCTAGTGTAGACTCAGAAGTCTTGTGACAAACCAAACTACAAACCTTCTACACTGCAAACCCAGAGAGCATCCCATCACCCAGGGGGCCAAGCAAAAGAAAATCTTTACCTTCTAAAACCATTTTACAAAAACTTGAAGAGGTATTTGCTCCTTCAAATCCACAGACACCAATGCAAAACTATATTGTGCCCATCGTCAATGCTTCTATTTTAACACAGCATTGAAACTATGTGGCAGAAGAATTAATCAAAAAGATTTTTAAAGACATTGAAAATGAAGACAAGTAAAAAGATGGTGTTTCTGGATTGTATAATGTTATATGTAAAAAACTATAAAGAGTACATTAAAAGCTGTCTAAACTAATAAATATACTCATTAAATTAGAAAAATAAGATAAAATTAAATTAAAGTTATGTTTCCATACACTTAAAACAAACTCTCTGATATAACAAAAAAACAATCTGTTTGGAATATTATTAAAACAATAAATTTCTTTTTTTTTTTTTTTTTTTTTT
>NW_022438023.1:0-2465 GCF_009761245.1 Sapajus apella | reverse complement strand
TTTTTTTTTTTTTTTTTTTTTGAGACTGAGTTTCGCTCTTGTTACCCAGGCTGGAGTGCAATGGCGAGATCTCGGCTCACCGCAACCTCCGCCTCCTGGGTTCAGGCAATTCTCCTGCCCCAGCCTCCTGAGTCGCTGGGATTACAGGCACACGCCACCATGCCCAGCTAATTTTTTGTATTTTTAGTAGAGACGGGGTTTCACCATGTTGACCAGGATGGTCTCGATCTCTTGACCTCGTGATCCACCCGCCTCGGCCTCCCACAGTGCTGGGATTACAGGCGTGAGCCACCGCGCCCAGCCTAAAACAATAAATTTCTAAGAAAAAAACTAAGTAGATGTAAAAATATTTGCAAGATATCAATAAAAGAAATAAAATAAAATTAAAATTAAATAGAAATTAAAGGAGACCCAAATAAATTTAAATTTTTTTATGTCTATGGATTGAAAGAATATTCTTAAAGTGCCATATTATCCAAAATAATCTATACATTCATTGAGCTCCTTATCAAAATTTCAGTGGTATTTTTCTCACAGTCATGAAAAATGCAATTCTGAAATTTACATGAAACTACAATAAACTTTGAATAGCCAAAGCAGTCTTGAGGAAAAAGAGCAAAGCAGAAGGACATCATATTTTATAATTTCAAACTATATTTCAAGACTCTACTAATTACAAGTGGATGGACTGTGTAGAGAAATGAACAACAACAACAAAGATGAGACATAAACCACCACTCACACATTTCAGGCATCATGCTAAAGAGAATTTAAAATAAGAGTTTAACATAGAGGTTTCTCAAAATTATGCAGATATGTGTGTGTCCCCCAAAACAATGGAAAAGCAGTCAGATTGTGCAGTCTCTTCTACTTCATGAAGAGGACTTTGGGCTCTTGAAGAAAGATCACCAAAGAGAAAGTAGAATCTTTGGAAAATTTAAAAACATAAGACAGAGGTTACCTCTGTGTGAGAGCAAAATAAAAAAGTCCTCAGGCATCCCAGAAACTATTTCCTTTCCTTTGGAACACAGCTTCCCAAATCACATTTTAAGGACTAACTTTCTCTTCAACTTTTGGACCTCTCATCTGTTGCATTCATTCTCACATACCTGGTGCTTTGGCTACAGTCTCATATCCCTTCATATTCCAAGGCTCTTTTCCTTGCTCCAGATAGGTGATCAGGTCTGGCTTAGAGAAAGCTGTACCTGTTTTATTAAAAATAAATAAAGTAACATGAATGTTGTTCATATTCTCCAATTCTCAAGCTAGTAATTTGCTCAGTAAGAATGATATAATAGAATATCTTAGTAAATTAATTCCAAAATAATAACTTATAACAAAAATTTTTATTATTTAAAAAATATTTTTTAATTCGTGTTTTTGTTTGTTTGTTTTTGAGATGAAGTTTTACTCTTATTGCCCAGGCTGGAGTGCAATGGCACTGTCTCGGCTGACTGCAATCTCCAATCCCTGGGCTCAAGCGATTTTCCTGCCTCAGCCTCTCGAGTAACTGGGATTACAGGCATGCACTATCATGCACAGGTATTATTTTGTAACTTTAGTAGAGACGGGGTTTTCCATGTTGGCCAGGCTGGTCTCAAGCTTCTGACATCAGGTAATTCACCTCCCAAGGTGCTGGGATTACAGGCAACAGCCACTGTGCCCGGCCTAAATTTGTATGTTCTTAATTTCACTACCTAGTACTACTGAATCAAAAACTGGGGGTGGAAGGCCAGGCACAGTGGCTCACACCTGTAATCCCAGCACTATTAAAGACTGAGGCAGGTAGATCACCTGTGTTCAGGAGTTAGAGACAAGCCTGGCCAAAATGGTGGAACCCCATCTTTACTAAAAATACAAAAAAAAAAAAAGTAGTTGGGGGTTGTGATGTGTGCCTGTAATCCCAGCTACTCAGGAGGCTGAGGCAGGAGAACTGCTTGAACCCAGGAGGCGGAGGCTGCAGTGAGCCAAGCTTGCACCACTGCACTCCAGCATGAGAACAGAGAAAGATTCCATCTCAAAAATAAAACAACACAAACAAACAAACAAAATAACTGGTGGTGGTAATTAGATTTTAAGGTATAGGAAACAATACTTTAAGCCACCAACTTTCTGTCATTACCAATAATCTACAGTAAAAAATACAGATCAGCTCAGGAATGTGGACAATTCAGATCAACATGAAACATCTTGAAGATATTCCTCTCAAAACAAATTTCCAAAAATTTTTTCAAAACAGGAATCTTAAACTTATTTATACAAAGCAAAAATTACCAAGAATATTTTACAAATAAAATAGAATAAAACATTTAGGGTATATTATGAATGTGTGTTGAAGTTATTCTCACCAAGGAAGACCAGGTTTCTGTAGTTCTCTAGCATCACGTCTCTGTATAAATTCTGTTGTGCAGTGTCCAGGCATTGCCACTCTTCCAGAGAGAATTCTATGGCCACATCCATAAATG
>NW_022438022.1:17002-19876 GCF_009761245.1 Sapajus apella | reverse complement strand
TCTGTTGATCAGAATGAAAAATGAAACAGGTTGTGTCTGTGGCTGCAAGAGCTCTGGCATGATGCACCTTGGACTCTTAACAAATATTTGTTTGGGGAATTTTATGAGGATGGAGAAAAACAGCGGGATGGTTATGTTTATAATTGCACTGGCGAATGGATCACCAGGCAGTTGTAGTACAATGAGATTTTAAATGCTCTATTTCAACAACGGAATAGTGAGAGCTAATATAGACATTTAAATAAAACTAATCCATAGATGTAACTGAAATAAAATGTATGCTATATTTTGGGATTGCATTTCTTTTTTGTTTGTTTTTATGCTTTAAGTTTTGGAGTACATGTGCAGAATGTGCAATTTTGTTACACAGGTATACATGTGCCATGGCGGTTTGCTGCACCCATCAACTCATCACCTACGTTAGGTATTTCTCCTAATGCGATCCCTCCTCTAGCCCCTCCACCGCTCAACAGCCCCTGATGTGTGCTGTTCCCCTCCCTGTGTCCATGTGTTCTCATTGTTCAACTCCCATTTATGAGTGAGAACATGCGGTATTTGATTTTCCTTTCTTGTGTGTGTTTACTGAGAATGACAGTTTTCAGCTTCATCCATGTCCCTGCAAAGGGCATGAACTCATCCGCTTTTATGGCTACATAGCATTCTATGGTGTATATGTGCCACATTTTCTTTATCTAGTCTATGATTGATGGACATTTGAGTTGGTTCCAAGTCTTTGCTATTGTGAATCGTGTTGCTGAGACATATGCCTTGATATGCCACCATGGCACGTGTATTCCTATGTAACAAAACTGCATGTTCTGCACATGTACCCAAGAACTTAAGGTGTAATTTTTAAAAAGAAAAAAAAAATGCAATTAAAAAAGATTTAACTTTTCATTAATTTTTATAAATCATTTACATTATACAAATGACAAGGGATGAGCAAAGAAACTTAACAGCAACTAAAAGACATTAATCTGTATTAGGATGTGGAGAAAAAGATCAGGGCTGAAGCAACAATGACATAACCGTTCTCTGCATAGTCTCCTTCTCTCACCTGTACAGAGAAGGGAGAAAGGGGAGGGCCAGACTAGTGCAAGATGTCCCTAGAGTTGCTTCCTGAATCCCAGGAGTGGGGACACAACTACCCTGAAGATCTCTGACCTTCTGCCACTATTATGAAGTGGAAATTGTTCATTTTAATGTCATCCTCCTTGTGTGTTCCTAAGTTCACTGAAGTCTTGGCATGAGAATCAGATGCACTTGGGATGAAGGAAAGGGTGGTAATCACGGGCCTGACAAACCGGGGGAGAGAGCCGGATGCTGAGTATCCTCTGCACACTGAGAAGTCACAGGCACAGTCACATTCCACTGTAGGAAAGACTGTTTGCTCAACATTTCTGGAGCCACGATGACCCGCATCCTCTGAATCTCAGAAGGAACGAACCGTTCAGAGACAGGCTCGAACGAGCATTTGGATGGAAGGTGACCTCACTGACTCCTGGAGCTGCTCAGTGGAGCTGGGGTTCGGGCATGCTGGGCCAACCAGCTGATGAGAAGCTCTCAGACCACACAGATCTCTAAGTCAGGCCTAGGCCATGGGTTGGAAATATGATATGGTTTGAATATCCCCTCCAAAACTCATGGTAAAATTTAATTGTCATTGTAAAAGTAGTTAGAGGTACCTTTAAGAGGTGATTAGGTCATGAGGGTTCCACCATCTTTCTCGTAAGAATATATCTAGAACTTTGCTAGACCTTTTTATTCCACAAGGGCGTCTAAAATGCCAATCCATGGAACAGGTGCTTCTCTTCTCCTATCCATCTAGGCAGTAGTTTTCATGGATTTCTGGCTGGATGTCACAGACAAAGGCCAAGAGGTTGTTCAAGACTTCTTCCCTGTTCTGCTGGAAGTAGGTCTGGAGGATGGCCATTTTATTCTGGGTCTCCTTATCCACTTCAGTGCTGCAAGTGCCGTGAGATCCCATTGCTGCAGCTTCCTTAGCCTTGAACCCTCTTTCTCCGCGGGTAGCACTGTTCAATTTCAGCCTGAAGTGCTTCCTTGGCCTGCTTCAGCCTCTTGTTGTTTTGCTTGTGGGCCTCCGACACCTTCTCAGTAGCCCTCTTCTCAGCCTTCAGCAGCTGCTAGATCTGCAACTGACTGGCCATGGCGACAGTGAATCTGAGATCAAGGCAAGTGGCCTAAATCAGTTCAAAGGACCCTGGGGTTAGCCGACCCATCCAACCACAGTCTGCACCTGCACCCTGCCGCCTCTCATTTCTTGCAAGTAAGTCACCACCACAGAGACAAAATGTTAGAAGTTATAGCACAAAGTGAGCACATGAGTATTTTAAAAACCTTTTAAAATATCTTATAAGTTTTTACACAGTACATAATACATTCATATGTCACATATTAACAGATCTATTTGGACAGTCAGATTTCTTTCAGATTAAAGATGAAGTTGGCATTTTTTTAGAAGGTATTTTAAACTTATTATGGGAGTTTCTATAGTGTGGAACAATACTATATAAAGCAGTATTTTATGTGTGTCATTAAAAAGTCAAATAAGAAACTAGATCCAGCTGAGAAAAAAACTGACTTCATTTACTTTTGTTTTATTTATATCTGACACAGATTATAAATGATTTGCTGTGTCTTGCAGATACCCTTAACTGAGAAAAACAGATATTTGTAGATATACATTACAATTTAGGTTACCTTTGTATACTCACATTTATTTAAAAAGGAATTAGTAAGAGGAGCCTGTTAAATGTTGGCAAATCTAAGAGTGCTCAATTTGTTCATCCTAGCACTCACAGAACTTAACTCTGGTACCCATTAGACGCAAAGAATCTTGAATTTTAAATGATT
>NW_022438022.1:0-16902 GCF_009761245.1 Sapajus apella | reverse complement strand
CCCATTAGACGCAAAGAATCTTGAATTTTAAATGATTATCAGTACACCAAGTAGTAGTATGTAATAAATTCTTGAATTCTATTATCTAGTAATTTTTTTTTTTGAGACAGTCTTGCTCTGTCACCCAGGCTGGAGTGCAGTGTCATTCATCTATATATATATCTAGCACCTGATATAGGAGTACATGGCACAGAGTGGATGTTCAATAAATATTTGTTAAAAATTAAACATTTTCTCCAATAAGTAAATAAAACACCTTAAATAAATGGCATGAGACACCAGCTGTTTCATCATGCAACACTGGGAGCTTCTTGCAACCATTCTCAAACTACTTATCATAAATGGATCAAAAGTTAAACAAAACTGAGCTCTTCCAAAACTAAAGAAGTTCTCATAACGGAAAAAAAGGCAGCAACATTTTATTCTGCAAATGTAATATGTAACATTAACAACATAAACTAAATGAAAGCCACCACAATACTAAGACAATTCCAATTTTGCTCAGTCTTGCTTTGGCCATTTTTTTACATATAGCCATTCTCATTTCTCTTTTTTAGTGATAATTACTATTTTTTATTCAGTTTTTATTTTGGTAGTTTTGGGGGAACAGGGGGTGTTTGTTTGCATGGAAAAGTTCTTTGGTGGTGATTTGAGATTTTGATGCACCCATCACCCAAGCAGTGTACACTGTACCCAATATGCAGTATTTTCTTCATCACCCCCCACACGCCCTTTCCCTCAAGTCCCCAAAGTCCATTATGTCATTCTTACGCCTTTGCATCTTCAAAGCTTAGCTCCCTCTTACAAGTGAGAACATGTAATGTTTGGTTTTCTATTCCTGAGTTTCTTCATTTGCAATAATGGTCTCCAACTCCACCCAGGTTGCTGCATGGTATACGTATATATTATGAAATTCTACTCAAATGTATAAGGGAATGAAATAATGCCATGATATTAGAAGAAAAAATCTTATGTATATATATTTATATATATGTATATATTTGTATATTTATACATAAATATGTATTTATATATGTTTATATATAAAGCTTATATATATATATCGCATTTTCTTTTTTTGAGGGGGAAACAATTTAATTTTATGCTTTAAATTCATATATACATAAATTTGTCTTTAGGTTATCAATATGTAACTTGGGCAGTACTTCATCTTGATTTATTTGGAGAAATACACCTTAGCCATCTGCTTACCTGCTTAGGCATCAAAAGAGGTGCCAATTAGAAAATAGGGCATTAACAAAATTTTTTAACTGAGCCACATGCCTTTTAAACTTGCTGGCCGGGCGTGGTCGCTCATGCCTGTAATCCAAGCACTTTGGAGGCCAAGGTAGGCAGATCACATGAGGTCGGGAGTTCAAGACCAGCCTGACCAACATGGTGAAACTCCATCTTAAAAAATAATAATAATAATAAATAATAAATAAACTTGCTATTGGTTTCACTTATATTTAAGCAATTACTCTTAAGGTTGGCAAAACATGTTATCAATGTATTATGCAGGAGTTTGTCTTTTGCATAAGTAGTGTGTTGGTTTGCCACCCACCCTTGACCAAGAAAAACCAAACCCCACTGGCACCAAACTCTAAACCACCTGGATCCTAGGTTAGAAGACTGTGAAAGCCAAACATCTGTAAGGTTGGAGGGGCCCTTTAGTTAATCTTTGGGCTTAGAGGAGGAAAAACAAATAGTCCCATACTGCATTTCACATCTCTTAAAAATAGTTTTAGCAGCTTAAACCTTTTTAGTTATAAAACTTATCACACTAGGATTTGCTTTGAAATATAGTTTACAACCAAATCAAGTATAATATACATACACTGGCACTTCAGCACAAGGGCACACTTAAAAAACAAATTATTATGGACCTTTAAAACTAGGCCATACTATAAAAAACAGTCCACGGTCTTACATTCAGCAAATTCACACTAAAATATCCCATTTTTGTAAGATAAAGGCCAAGAAAACTTTACATATGCTACAAGTTCATTACACGTATTTACATGGCTCTTTCTCCCCTAGGTACTTAAAATTTTCACATTATACAGCTCCCCAAAGCCAGCTTTGCATGAAGGATGAGGCCAGATCACTTAGAATAGCTTGTGCAGTGCTGTAATACAAAAGTGTATTTTGACTTTCTGCCTCCGCTGCCGCCATGGCTCCCCTGAGAAAGCTTGTGGTGAAGGGGGGTGAAAAAAAGAAGCAGGTTCTGAAATTCACTCTTGATTGCACCCACCCTGTAGAAGATGGAATCATGGATGCTGCCAATTTTGAGCAGTTTTTGCAAGAAAGGATTGAAGTGAACGGAAAAGCCAGGAACCTTGGTGGAGGGTGGTGACCATCGAAAGGAGCAAGAGCAAGATCACCGTGACGTCTGAGGTGCCTTTCTCCAAAAGGTATTTGAAATATCGCATCAAAAAATATTTGAAGAAGAATAATCTACGTGATTGGTTGCAGATAGTTGCTAATAGCAAAGAGAGTTACAAATTACGTTGCTTCCAGATTAACCAGGATGAAGAAGAGGAGGAAGACGAGGATTAAATTTCATTTATCTGGAATATTGTGTATGTGTTCTTTAATAAAACTTAGGAACCAAAAAAAAATGTATTTTGAAAGCTATTGAGTGACCATTAAATACTGGTAAAAAATGGTTTTGATGTATTTGTTGGCAGACACTTAATCCACTACATTTAATAAACAGGGCCATTGGGGTGTACTATGTCTCATTCTAATGAGCTCCAAATGTCCTTTCCACCCACTGTATAATTCACTAAAATACAATTATTAAGAAAAATTCACATTTTCTTTCAGCAGTGCATCAGATTGTCAGCATATTACAGATTTGGGTGTTTCCAGTATACTAAACTTGCAGATGTTTACCTAAATCTGACTCCTTGTGTTAGACGCTTATCATGTGATTCACCAACACAACAGTCTGGTCCATGAATGATAAATTCCTGTCTTCTTCTAACAATAGAAAAAGCTGATTCCTTTACCACTCCCCAAATCTAAACTTGGCTGGTTTCCCCTTAAAAGTTACTCAGTTGAGAACACTTAATATCAAGTACAATTGTTAATTTAGTTTTCAGTTGCGCTGATACCACCATTACGTCACAGTGCACACAACACATACGTGAGATGCAGTCTATATTTTTTACATTAATTAGCAGTTCTACACAAATAGATCAACTCCCTGGCGAATTCGTTTCAGACCAATTGACAACTATCCATAAACATAACTAAATTTAAGCATAAGTACTTGGTCTTTTTTTATACCTGTACTTTAAGTAAGGCTCTAAGTTGAAATATCGTTATTTCCTTCTCTGAAGGATTAAAGGACACAGGGACCCAGTGGCTTGGTGGTTTGGGAAGAACACTTGACGATGGCAGCTCGCTAAGTTCGGCACCAGCATAGTTCTGAATAGCTTGAGATTTGAAAAGTAAGCTGGGACCTGATAAGCTAGAGTTCCAACTTTGATTATTTGGAAAATTTTTGTTCTTTCCACCGTTTTGCGTGGCCTGCCAAGCAGCTGCTGATGCGTTATAACCATGTCCTCTTTCATTTTTTCTTATGAACAATCTTCATCTGGGAATTCTGATCCTTGGTCTGTCTGTTAAGCTGTTGTTGGTTCTTACTAACATTTCCAGATTGAGGCGCTGGAATGTTATACCGCTCTCCACCACCCATCTTCAGCTTCTTTGTCACCCTTCAGTCTGCTTTTCAGAAAGCAGCATTTCCAATACCTGTCCTCTTCCTTGCTGCCAAGCCCAAGATAAGAAGTGCTGCTTTCTAACAGATCCTTTCCCTTGTCTCAATACAGAAGTTTTCATGGGCCGATCTGCTGAGTTCATCCTAGGAGATGAGGCCCACATCTGTCTCCTCAGCACACAAGTTTGAGAGAAGTCCTAGCGACTTCAAGCTCGGAACTACGGCGGCAGCGGCTCCCTGTCGACGTCGAAGCCTCCCTCCCTTTCCAGGGAGAGACGAGGCACGGACCGACAAAGCCCGCGAGCACCGATGAGTGCGCTGCCGGCCACTCCAGCTTCTACAACCCGACCTCCTCCTCCTTCCTCTACCGACCCACGTTTTCTTTATTCACTCGTTGGTTAATAGGCATTTATGCTGGTTCCATATTTTTGCAATTGCAAACTGTGCTGCTGTAAACATGTGTGCAAGTATCTTTTTTATTTAATAATGCATTTTCCTCTAGGTATATACCTGTATCCTCCAGCTATATTTCCTCTAGTAACCCCAGTAGTGGGATTACTGAAAGAAATAGTAGTTCTATTTTTAGATCTTTAAGAAATCACCATACTGTTTTCCATAGTGGTTGTACTAGTTTACATTCCCACCAGCAGTGTAAGAGTGCTCCCTTTACATCATATCCATGCCCATATCTGCCATTTTTTAATTTTCTTAATTGTGGCCATTTGTAGAGGAGTAAGGTGGTATCTCATTGTGGTCTTGATGTGCAGTTCCCTGATGATTAGTGATGTTGAGCATGTTTTCATTTGTATATTTCATTGGTCATTTGTATATCTTCTTTTGAGAATCGTCTATTCATGTCCTTTGCCCACTTTTTGATGTGATTGCTTATTCTTGCCGGTTTGTTTGAGCTCCTCATAGAATCTGGATATTAGTCCTTCGTCAGATGAATAGTGTGCAAATATTTCCTCCCAATCTGTGGGTCGTCTCTTTACTTTGCTTATTATTTCTTTTTCTGTGAATAAGCTTTCTAGCTTAATTTAGTCCTATCTACTTATCTTTGTTTTTGTTCAATTCATTTTTTAGTTCTTGGTCATGAAGTCTTTGCCTTAGTCAATGACTAGAATAATTTGTCTAATGCTATGTTCTAGAATTGTTATGGTTTCAGGGCTTAGATTTAAATCTCTGATTCATCTTGAGTTGATTTTTGTAAAAAGTGAGAGATGAGGATCCAACTTTTTTCTTCTCCATGTGATTTACAAATTATCTAGTACCATTTGTTGAATATAGTGTCCTTTCCCCACTTTATGTTTGTATTTGCTTGGTCAAAGTTCAGTTGACTACAAGTATTTGGTTTTATGTCTGGTTCTCTACTCTGTTCCATTTGTCTCTGTGCCTATTTTTATAACAGTACCATGCTGTTTTGGTAACTCTAGCCTTGTAATACAGTTTGCAGTGGGTAATATCATGCTTCCAGATTTGTTTTTTTTTTTTGTTCGCTTTTTGCTTTTTTTGTTTGTTTAGTCTTGCTTTGGCTACATGAGCTGTTTTTGGTTCCATATAAATTTTAGGATTGTTTTTCCTAGTACTGTGAAGAACGATGATGATATCTCGATGGGAATTGCATTGAATTTGTATATTGCTTTCAGCAGTATGGTCGTTTTCACGATATTGATTCTACCCATCAATGAGCATGGGAGGTGTTTGCACGTGTTTGTGTTGTTTATGATATCTTTCAGCAGTGTCTCATAGTTTTCCTGTTAGAGATCTTTCACCTCCTTGTTTAGGTATATTCCTAAGTATTTTATTTTTGCAGCTATTGTAAAAGAGGTTGAGTTCTTGATTTGATTCTTAGCTTGGTCACTGTAGGTGTATAACTGTGCTACTGATTTGTGTGCATTGATTTTGTATCCTGAAACTTTACTGAATTTATGCATCAGATCTAAGAACTTTTTGGATGAGTCTTTAGGGTTTTCTACATATACAGTCATATCAACAGTGAACAGCAACAGTTTGACTTCCTCTTTACCTATTTAGATGCCTTTATTTGTTTCTCTTGTCTAATTGCTCTGGCCAAAACTTCCAGTACAATGTTGAGTAGAAGAGGTGAAAGCGGACATTCTTTGTTTGTTCCAGTTATTACTTATTAGGGGAAATGCTTTTGACTTTCTCTGTCCAGTATAATGTTGACTATGGGTTTGTCATAGATGGCTTTTATTATCTTGAGGTACGTCCCTTTCATGCTAGTTTTTTTGGGGGTTTTAATCATATATGGATCCTGGATTTTGTCAAAATTTTTTGGCATCAATTCAACTGATCATACTTTTAAATTTTTAATTCTTTTTATGTGATTAATTACATTTATTGACTTGCATATGTTAAACCATCCCTTCATCCCCGGCTTGAAACCCACGTGATCGTAATGTATTATCTTTTTGATATAATGTTGGACTCAGCTAATCTTTTGTGGAAGATTTTTGCATCTGAATGTTCATCAGGGTCTGTAGACCTATGAGTCTGAACTATTGGTCTGTAGTTTTCTTTTTTGTGTTATGTTCTTTCCTGGTTTTGGTCTTAACGTGGTACTGGCTTCATAGAATGATTTACAGAGGATTTCCTCTTTCTTTATCTTTTGCAATAGTTTCAGTAAGATTGGTACCAATTCTTCTTTGAATGCCTGATAGAATTCAGCTGTGAATCCATCTGGTCCTGGATATTTTTATCGTTGGCGATTTTTTTACTACTGTTTCAGTCTCACTACTTGTTACCAGTCTGTTCAGCTTCTTTCTTTCTTTCTGTTTTTTTGATAGGGTCTCACTCTGTTGCCCAGGCTGGTGTACAGTGGCTAATCTGAGCTCACTGCAACCTCTGCCTTAAGCTCAAGTGAGTCTCCTGCCTCAGCCTCCTGAGTAGATGGAATTAAAAGTGTGCACCACCACACCCAGCTAATTTTTTGCATTTTTAGTAGAGACGGGGTTTTATTGTGTTGGCCAGGCTGAGCTCAAACTCCTGGCCTCAAGTGATCTGCCCACCTCAGTCTCCTAAAGTGCGGGGATTACAGGTGTGAGCCACTGTGACCAGCCCAGAGTTTCTATTTATTTGTGATTTAATGCAGGAGGGTTGTATATTTCTAGGAATTTATCCGTCTCCTCAAGATTTTTCTAGTTTGTGTGCATAAGTGTATTCATAGTAGCCTTGAATATCTTTTGTTTTTCTGTGACATTGTGATATTTCCCATTTCATTTCTAATTGAGTTTATTTGGATCTTCTCTCTTTTTTTCTCAGTTAATCTCACTAATGGTCTATCAATTTTGTCTATCTCTTCAAAGAACCAGTCTTTGTTTCATTTATCTTTTGTATTTTTTGTTTCAATCTTATTTAGTTCTGCTCTGATCTTTGTTATTTCTTTTCTTCTTCTGGGTTTGGGCTTGGTTGGTTCTTGTTTCCCTAGCTTCTTGAGGTGTGACCTTAGATTGCCTGTTCATGCTCTTTCAGACTATTTAATGCTATGAACTTTCCTCTAAGTTTTGCTGTCTCCCGGAAGTTTTAATAGGTTATGTCACTATGATTGTTCATTTCAAACAATTTTTTAATTTCCTTCTTCATTTCATTGTTGATTCAAAGGTCATTCAGGAGAAGATTATTCAATTTTCATGTATTTGTATAGTTTTAAGGATTCCTTTTGAGGTTAATTTCCAGTTTTATTCCATTGTGGTTTGAAAGGGTACCTGATATAATTTCAATTTTCTTAAATTTATTGAGACTTGCTTTGTGGCCTACCATATGATTTGTCTTGGAGAATGTTCCATGTGCTGATGAAAATATGGTATATTCTGAAGTTGTTAGGCAGAATGTTCTGTAAGTGTCTGTTAAGTCCATTTGATCTAGAATATAGTTTAAGTCCATGGTTTCTTTATTTACTTTCTGTCTTAATGACCTGTCTAGTGCTGTCAATGGAGTATTGAAGTCCCCTACTATTATTGTGTTGTCATCTCTCTCATCTCTTAGGTCTAGTAATAATTGTTTTATAAATTTGGGAGCTTCAGCATTAGGTGCATATATATTTATGATTGTGATATTGTTCTGTTGGACTGATCCTTTCATCATCATATAATGTCTTTCTTTGTCTTTTATAACTGTTGTAACTGTTGCTGCTTTAAAGTCTGTTTTGTCTGACATAAAAATTGAGGAATGTCAAAAGATATTCCTCAATCTACAACCAGACAGGCGTCCGAGCAGTGAGAACAAGCACAAATCTATGAGGAGAAACAGTGCTCATGAGTGTTTGAGCAAACTGCTTGCTTTTTAGTTCTTGAATACTGAAAATTATTTTTGGCTGATTTGGACTCTGGAACAGTGTATTCATGGTACTTATTTGTTATTCTATCAGTTCTAAGTTGAATGCAAGACTCCAATGCCCTCGTCATTTGCAATATTTTAATGATGCTCCACAGCCTGACTTACAACCCTGTTAATATTTAATGGCCTTTGATCCTGTTCCAGCTCACAAATTGAGCCCTGAACCCTTCCATTTTTCCCACGAACCATTATTAACCAAAATCTCGCAGTGGGAAACCAGTCTTTTAGAGTGGGTTTACTTAAATTACCCACGGCCACAGCCCAAGCATAAGATATTCTGGATAGATGTTCCCCAATAAAGACTTCATTCAGTGCTCTCATTTACAGATGTCGGAGTCCTGAAGCCTCAGATCTTTCACCGTCAACTATTTCAATGTTAAGGGCTCTACTCTGTTGATTCAGATTTAGTTGCTGTCCATGATGTCCCACAGGATTGGAGTTTATACCACTTGCTTCAAGGTATGACCGATCACTGCCTCCATACTGAACTCACTGCTATAGGCCTTTGGTAAGGCTTCTGGGAAGAAATGCGTATGTTGAACAGGCCAACATAAGTAACCCTCAGGTGGTTGTGGATCCGGCTTTACCCCATAACTGGTTTAAATTTGTACGAGACTTGACTCACTGGCAAATGCATTGCACCATCACCTCCTGCCGCTGATAGCATCCGCCCAATAGACAGCTTCTGTGTCATATTCACTGCTCTCTGCTAGATAAACCTCAACTTTGGTATCCCATAATCTAGAATACATTCCACATCTTTGCTGCAAATATGATGTGGTTCAATTATTCCACTCTAGCTACGGTCTTTCAATGCAAGCAGTTGCTTCTAGTCTTCCTCCAGGAGCTCTTCTTAATGGTACCACTGCTGTTGGATAGCCTACTGGGTGGCTTTAGCCACCACCATCTGGGAGGGGTGGAAACCATCATTAGGGTGGCTGCCACAGCTCACCAACTCACATGGCTGCATCTGCCCCAGATGCCAATGGCCACCACAGTTGCCACTGGGTCGTGTAGGAAGGGCATTCCATGCCCGAGTTTTGCAGTGCTGCTGCCAAGCCACCCACACATGAGGATGACTGCCAAGCAAGAAGCCTTGGAAATGTCATCCTTCACCCAGCCAAGGCCACAAGTTCAGGCTCCTGCCTCTACTCCCAGCTTCCACCAGGAGGAGCCTGGGCTACTGATGCTGGCCCTGGCCTGTAACTTCGCCTGAGAAGACAGAGGTTAAGTTCAGGGACATGACTGGCCTTGACATGAAGGGGATGTTCTAATGAATTTGTAGCACAGTCTCTTCTAGGTGGAGTATGCAACATTTTTAAATTTAAAAATGAATCTTTGTTTTGAAATATCATTATTTTGTTACTTCTAGTATGGATTCAACAGTATTCCAAGTTAATTTTTTATCTAGAATTTAATAATTTAATCTGAGTGGGGAGGTCAGTCCTGCAGCATGACAAATAAAACACACCATATTCCTAGAAGAGAGAATTTGAAAATAAAAATCACACATATGTAATGCATGTGGAGGGTATGGCAAAATACATCTTTTAACAGTATTGGGCACATGGAATGATAATAACAAGGCAGGTAAGGACAGTCAAAGCCAGAGAGCGAATGCTCTTGTGTGTCATAGTGAAGTGATTGATTTTTTTTTAATTCATTTGAAGTTCTTACTTAAGGAGAACTGGGAACTATCAGGCAAAAGTCCAACGTATCTTGGACTTTTGCTGAGAGATGGTGTGGCCAGGCCACATTATTCACCTGAGTCTGATGCTAATTCCAGTGCAGGAGGAGTTGCCTGTTACTTCCAGGTGGCAGGCCTGGCTGGGTGAGCATAGATGGCATGCAGGACTCTGAAAAGGACGCAGAGAGCACGTTACTACTGACACAGAGCCTGACGTAGGGAGGGCATAGCCACTTGTGCATGCTGACAAGTGACGGGCATTTTGCATTTACCACACATCCCTGCTTCTGAAATCTGAGGTGTCTGTGCTATCTGCTCTGCTGACACACTCCAGTGCACCTTCTCAAAGGAAAACCCATACAAGTGAACGATCATTTTAAAAAATAAAGTACTAACATTACTAATCTACATGCTGTTGAATTTTTGTTTTATGTTCGTTTGGGTTTTTTGGTTTTTTGGTTTTTTTTTTTTTTTTTTTTTTTTTTAGAGGGGGTCTCACTATAGGCATGTGCAACAATGCCTGGCTAATTTTGTTTAGTTTTGTAAGGATGAGGTCTCACTGTGTTGTCCAGGCTGGTCTTAAACTCCTTGGATCAAGAGATCCTCCTGCCTTGGCCTCCCAAAGTAGTTTGCATTACAGATGTGAGCCACTGCATATTTCCTGAATGTTTTTAATTTGGTGTCCTTAAATAAGAAAATGTTTTCCTGGCTGGGTATGGTGGCTCATGCCTGTAATCCCAGCAATTACGGAGGCCAAGGCAGGCGGATCACAAGGTCAAGAGATGGAAACCATCCTGGCCAAGATGGTGAAATCTTGTGTCTACTAAAATACAAAAATTAGCTGGGCATGGTGGCGCAAACCTGTAATCCCAGCTACTTGGGAGGCTGAGGCAGCAGAATCACTTTAACCCGGGAGGCAGAGATTGCAGTGAGTCGAGATTGCGTCACTGAACTCCAGCCTGGTGTCTGGTGCCAGAGCAAGGCTCTGTCTCAAAAAAAAAAAAAAAAAAAAAAAATATTTTCCCTATTGAGGTTAATGGGCGGGGTGGGGGGCGGAGAAAATGTTGTCACGTCAGCCCGCCAAACTGAGTAGCTGTACTGAGTGGTACCGTGGTCTAGGCACTTCTTGGACAATATGTCTCACCTACCGATGAAACTCCCGCACAAGAAGATCAAGAAGCAAAACCTCAAATTGCAGCAGCAGAACCTAATGTTGCAGGGGGCCTCAAATCTGACCCTGTCAGAAACTGAAAATGGAGATGTGTCTGAAGAAACAGTGGGAGGTAGAAAGATTAAAAAATCAAAACATTCTATGAATCTGGGCCTGTCAGAAGCTCAAAATGGAGATGTGTCTCAAGAAGCAGTGGAAAATTTGAAAGTTTTTAAATCTCCCCAGAAATCTGCTGTATTAACTAATGGAGAAGCAGCAATGCCGTCTCCCAATTCAGAATCAAAAAAGAAAACGAAGAAGAAAAAGAAAAATGGTGAATGATGCTGGGCCTGATACAAAAAAAAGCCAAAACTGAAAAGAGACGAATCTGCAGAAGAAATTGCCTAGACTCCTAAACAAACAGAAAATAATGTGGAGGAGCCAGATAATGATGAAGATGACATGAGGTGCCCAGCCTGTCCCTGGGACTGACAGGAGCTTTTGAGGATACTTCATTTGCTTCTCTATGTAATCTTGTCAATGAAAACACTCTGAAGGCAGTAGAAGAAATGAGTTTTACAAACATGACTGAAATTCAGCATAAAAGTATCAGACCACTTCTGGAAGACAGGGATCTTCTAGCAGCTGCAAAAACCGGCAGTGGTAAAACCCTGGCTTTCCTCATCCCTGCAGTTGAACTTCTTAAGTTAAAGTTTATGCCCAGGAATGGAATGGGAGTCCATATTCTTTCACCTGCTAGAGAACTGGCCATGCAAATTTTGGTGTTCTTAAGGAGCTAATGACTCACCACGTGCACACCTAGGGGTTGATAATGGGTGGCAGTGACAGATCTGCTGAAACACAGAAACTTGCTAATGGGATCAGCATCATTGTGGCCACACCAGGTCACCTGCTGGACCATATGCAAAATACCCCAGGGTTTATTCATAAAAACCTGCAGTGTCTGGTTATTGATGAAACTGATTGTACCTTGGATGTTGGGTTTGAAGATGAATTGAAGCAAATTATTGAACTTTTGCCAACATATAGACAGACTGTGCTCTTTTCTGTTACCCAAACTCGAAAAGTTGAAGACCTGGCAAGGATTTCTCTGCAAAGGAGCCTATTGTATGTTGGTGTTGATGATATAAAACTAATGCAACAGTGGATGGTCTTGAGCAGGGATATGTTGTTTGTCCTGAAAAGAGATTCCTTCTGCTCTTTACATTCCTTAAGGAGAACCAAAAGAAGAAGGTGATGGTCTTCCTTTCATCGTGCATGTCCATTAAATACCAGTGTGTGTTGCTAAACTACATTGATGTGCCATTCATGCACAGCAAAAGCAAAATAAGCATACAGCCACATTCTTTCAGTTCCACAAGGGAGATTCAGGAACACTATTGTGTACAGATGTGGCAGCAAGAGAACTGGACATTCCTGAAGTCGACTGGATTTCAGTATTATCCTCCAGATGACCCGATGGAATGTATTCATCATGTGGGTAAAACAGCCAGAGGCCTAAATGGAAGAGGGCATGCCTTGCTCATTTTGCACCCAGAAGAATTGGGTTTTCTTCACTACTTGAAACAATCCAAGGTTGCATTAAGTGAATTTGACTTTTCCTTTTTCTAAAATCTCTGACATTCAGTCTCAGCTTGAGAAATTAAAAAGAACTACTTTCTTCATAAGTCAGCCTAGGAAGCATATAAATCAAACATCTGAGCCTATGATTCCCATTCTCTGAAACAGATCTTTAATGTTAATAACTTAAATTTGCCTCAAGTTGTTCTGTCATTTCGTTTCAAGGTGCCTTCCTTTATTGATCTGAATGTCAACAGCAATGAAAGGAAGCAGAAAAAGCAAGGAGGTGGTGGTGGATTTGGCTACCAGAAAACCAAGAAAGTTGAGAAGTCCAAAATCTTGAAACACATTAGCAAGAGATCATCCGACGGCAAGCAGTTCTCTCACTGAAGACATGCCTTTCTTTCATCTTGAATAACTTTATCCTAAAATGAATTTTTTCCTCTTGATTTAACAGAGTTTTTGTATCCTTTAGAATTTGAACTTATCTAACAAGAGTATACAAATTGACTTGGATTGAAAGCACTGAGTCCTGTTACTTCCATCAAGTCTCTCTTTTATTTTTGGGACATAAAACAGGCTTTAATTTTCTTGGTTGCTCAAGGGCAGAGCGAGGAATATCTGATCTTTGTGATGATACAATATTTTAATTTTAAATATCCCTCCCTCATACATACAAACGTATGTTACTGTTTTGATGTAATTCTTCTTGTACCTTTCCTCCTTGCTTTGTGAAGATTTTTGTGGCATGGATTGCTGTGCTCACTGCTGCAAAAGGTGACCTAGGGTACTGGGCAGCTGGTGGTCATGCAGAAAAGAGTCTCAGGTTCTTTTTTGTTTTAGTGATTTCTTGGATCTTGACAGTATCTCATGTCTCCTCCTGAAAATGCTGCAGTATAAAAGAGCAAACAGCTTTGGAAATACCTTAGAAGCACCTTAGGATTAGGGTGACATTGCTTTCATAGATTCTTGATTTTAAAACAATGAGCTTTTCTCGGGTGTTTTGCTTTTTGGAGCAAAACCTGTGGGTTGTAATTTCAATTCAGTGTCACTAGCAGTCATAGCATTTGATGGGACGGGGGTAGGAAGAAGGTGGGAAAGCCTCATAAGCATTTATTCGAAAAATTATGCGTGTTTCACTTTGAATCCTTTGCAGTGAGTAAAGGACCCAACAAAATGGCCTTAAGAAATCCACATTTTCCACCCTCACAACTGATCCCACCTTTATCCTTCTGGGTCATCATGAAATCCTCATGTTTGAGTCCCAAAACGTGCCAAGTAACCATCACCCTCTTCTTCCAGAATGTTCCAGGCCACTGACAGATCTTAGGCCAGTGTCTTAATTGTGTGACAAGTAGATAGGGTAGTTGTCGTCTTCATCCTCATAAACCGTCATGGATTTCTCTTCATCTGGATAATAAACTGCACATTTGCAATCTCGACACAGCCAGGAGATGAGGAAAACAGTCCTAAGGACTCAGGTGCACAGAACAAGTAAGGGTGGTTTGTTTCTTTTCACAGTGTATGGATACTCTTAAGACCTGCCCTCACTTTTGTTAGATCTGCTGAAGCACCTCCTCTATCTTATTGAGAGGTTCTCTGAGGTGACCCCAGAGCCCAGATTGAGTGGAGGAAGTTCCTGGACCCCTGGAGGAAGCTCCTGGACCCCAGGAACTTCCGGGAGAAAGAGTCAGAGGAAGGAAGGAGGGAGGGAGCCTGAGTCTAGCCCAGCAAAGCTCAGCAGTGAGATCACTGCCATCTTCTGGTGGCTCTGAGGCCCCGTCACCCCTTGAACCTCTCTGTCTTGGCAACATTATGTTAAGAGATGCTGTTCAAGACAAGCACATATTTATGCTGAGAGGATCTCAGTGGAGCCATGATTCTGTGGAACAAACTGTGACAAGGGGTGGAAGATGGGAAAGACTGAGTCCTGTGTCCTTTGAAGACCTTGAGAGCCGGGGCCGTAGGTGAGCTCAGTAAGAGAAAGAAGGCATGCTGGAAGCCGGTCATTTATGGAATGGTTTTCAATAACAGATATCCATACGTACCACTAAATGTCCCCTAAGGAAACATGTTTTTGGAAATTGTTAAAGGGACTTGTATCTTTTTTCTTTCTTTTGTGGTGATGGAGTCTCGCTCTGTGGAGGGCACTGGTCTCAAACTCCTGGCTTCAAGCAGTCCTCTTGCCTCAGCCTCCCAAAGTTTTGGGATTATAGGCATGAGTTACCACGCCTGGCACCTAGGAATGTATGCTTTCAGAAATTCCTCCCAACTCTGTCTGTATAAATCAAGTTATAATTTTTGCTGTGGCTTGAGATTTTCAATCTGTTTCTGAGTAATTGGAGGGTTTTAAATGGAAATTTAGGAGAGTAGAATCATGGAATATGACCTGAGATCATTTTAAATGGAGATCCCTAGGAATAATTTTATAATAATAAAAGTAGGTTCTTCCCAAACATTAATGCTAATAAAAAAATCTCACGTACATCTTGTTAAATACAGGCTATCCGGCACCAACACAAGCTTCTGACTTGTAGGTTTAGGTTGGAGAATTGCATTTTTAAGAAGCCCCCTGAAAATGCTCCCCCTTCAGTAATAAAATATTAAGTCAGCCTTCATGGTCAAATTAATGAATGAACATGTACCTGTTAATTCTCTCTGAATAAGAAGTGTCTTGCTGGAGCACTGGGGTCTCTGTGACTCAATGTGAGCTTACATATTTTGTAGATAATTCTCCTCCACATTATTCTAGGTAGAGAGGGAGAGAGGAAGCACAGCCATGGAAAAGTCACACTGGGGAAGTGGACACATCCGGAGAGAGAACTGGATGAGACACTTGGCAGTGAACCCCTGCATAAGAGATTGGGGCAAGGGGCCTCCTCACTCACGGCATTGACCATTTCCACCCTCTCCCTTTCCCTCCTGACTCTAAGAGCTGAACTGTTCTTAGTATATAAAGAGGTTTTAGTTGCACTTCCTCATAGGTTTAAATCACTGTGGAAATGCCACTACCCATGTACAGCATACAGTAATAATCAGATTCATCATCTGCCTGAGCCCCTGTGATGGTGAGGGCAGCTTTGTTCCCAAGGATGGAGCCAGAGAAGCGATCAGGGACCCCAGAAGGGCGATTGTTTGTGCTGTAGATGAGCATTCGTGGAGCGTGGCCTGGGGTCTGCTGGTACCAGCTGGGGTAGTAACTGGTAGAGACTGAGCCAGAGTTCAGGCCACAGGTGAGTGTGACTGTCCCTCCAGGGGACACTGAGAACGATGGCTCCTGGGTCACCACAGTCTGAGAATCCACCCCTAAAACCAACAGGAGAGACACAGTTGTTATCATAAGGATGAGAGTAACCTGGACCCTGTTTTGTGTGGTCCCCGCAAGGATAGAGTCCCTTCGCCTGACCTGAGCCATAAGCAAGTAGTCCGAGGAGAAGCATCATCCAGGCCATGATGGGGACACTCACGAAGGCTAAGTGTCTTCAGGCTTCTCAGCTGGGGTTTGTTTTCCTCAGGGCCTTTTCATGCCTCCCCAGACCCAACAGGATAAAAAAGTTCTTTATGCAAATCAGCTTCCCCTCTCTTCCTGCCCCAGGGTTCACCTTGCTGTCCCCTGGGGAGACATTGAGAGAGGCAGCTGCTGAGACCTCACACAGACCCATGACCCCACAGGACTGAAACACTGAAGAGGAAGACTGAGGTTGTCTGCTAATGGCTTCCCTTTTTATTTTTGACCATTCTTATTAACTTGGTAATATTAATACATACATGTGGATTTTGGAGGGAAGGAACGTTTTAGCAATGAGCTAAATCAATCTCAGGCTCAGTCCAGACTTACTGAGTCAGAATTTACATTCTCCAGGATCCCAGCAGATCTGTGGTTTGGACTTAACCTTTGTGGGAGAAATGATAAAGTTGAGCAACTTCTTCTTGACTCATTAGTTAATTCACGTCATCTTTTCAGAAATGTCTCATCAAGGGCCTTTGCCCAGTTTTAGCTTTGGCATTAGTGTTGTTTTGGTTTTGTCTTGGTTTTTTGGTTTTTCCCCAAACACAGTGGTGTCAGTTTCTTGCACGTGTTAGATAACTACTGCTTTCAGAGATGGTTTTTCAGATCTGTCTCCAAATCTGTAGGACATCTTCTCTTTCGATTCATTGGTATCGTTCTCACGGAACACCTCTAAAGGTTTCCCTCATCCTACGTGTTTATATTTGCATGAATTCGTGGTGATTTTGGTGTCCCATCACAGAAAAAGGAAAACAGATTGCATTGTCTGTGTGTTTCTTCCTTCTACTCTTCCCTTTTGTTTTCGGCAATCTGTGTGTATAGATTCAAGTTTCACTGAAGTAAATGCTCACCCTATGTTTCCTTCTAGGAGTTTTGTATTTTCAGGTTTCGGT
>NW_022438021.1:17002-19876 GCF_009761245.1 Sapajus apella | reverse complement strand
TCTGTTGATCAGAATGAAAAATGAAACAGGTTGTGTCTGTGGCTGCAAGAGCTCTGGCATGATGCACCTTGGACTCTTAACAAATATTTGTTTGGGGAATTTTATGAGGATGGAGAAAAACAGCGGGATGGTTATGTTTATAATTGCACTGGCGAATGGATCACCAGGCAGTTGTAGTACAATGAGATTTTAAATGCTCTATTTCAACAACGGAATAGTGAGAGCTAATATAGACATTTAAATAAAACTAATCCATAGATGTAACTGAAATAAAATGTATGCTATATTTTGGGATTGCATTTCTTTTTTGTTTGTTTTTATGCTTTAAGTTTTGGAGTACATGTGCAGAATGTGCAATTTTGTTACACAGGTATACATGTGCCATGGCGGTTTGCTGCACCCATCAACTCATCACCTACGTTAGGTATTTCTCCTAATGCGATCCCTCCTCTAGCCCCTCCACCGCTCAACAGCCCCTGATGTGTGCTGTTCCCCTCCCTGTGTCCATGTGTTCTCATTGTTCAACTCCCATTTATGAGTGAGAACATGCGGTATTTGATTTTCCTTTCTTGTGTGTGTTTACTGAGAATGACAGTTTTCAGCTTCATCCATGTCCCTGCAAAGGGCATGAACTCATCCGCTTTTATGGCTACATAGCATTCTATGGTGTATATGTGCCACATTTTCTTTATCTAGTCTATGATTGATGGACATTTGAGTTGGTTCCAAGTCTTTGCTATTGTGAATCGTGTTGCTGAGACATATGCCTTGATATGCCACCATGGCACGTGTATTCCTATGTAACAAAACTGCATGTTCTGCACATGTACCCAAGAACTTAAGGTGTAATTTTTAAAAAGAAAAAAAAAATGCAATTAAAAAAGATTTAACTTTTCATTAATTTTTATAAATCATTTACATTATACAAATGACAAGGGATGAGCAAAGAAACTTAACAGCAACTAAAAGACATTAATCTGTATTAGGATGTGGAGAAAAAGATCAGGGCTGAAGCAACAATGACATAACCGTTCTCTGCATAGTCTCCTTCTCTCACCTGTACAGAGAAGGGAGAAAGGGGAGGGCCAGACTAGTGCAAGATGTCCCTAGAGTTGCTTCCTGAATCCCAGGAGTGGGGACACAACTACCCTGAAGATCTCTGACCTTCTGCCACTATTATGAAGTGGAAATTGTTCATTTTAATGTCATCCTCCTTGTGTGTTCCTAAGTTCACTGAAGTCTTGGCATGAGAATCAGATGCACTTGGGATGAAGGAAAGGGTGGTAATCACGGGCCTGACAAACCGGGGGAGAGAGCCGGATGCTGAGTATCCTCTGCACACTGAGAAGTCACAGGCACAGTCACATTCCACTGTAGGAAAGACTGTTTGCTCAACATTTCTGGAGCCACGATGACCCGCATCCTCTGAATCTCAGAAGGAACGAACCGTTCAGAGACAGGCTCGAACGAGCATTTGGATGGAAGGTGACCTCACTGACTCCTGGAGCTGCTCAGTGGAGCTGGGGTTCGGGCATGCTGGGCCAACCAGCTGATGAGAAGCTCTCAGACCACACAGATCTCTAAGTCAGGCCTAGGCCATGGGTTGGAAATATGATATGGTTTGAATATCCCCTCCAAAACTCATGGTAAAATTTAATTGTCATTGTAAAAGTAGTTAGAGGTACCTTTAAGAGGTGATTAGGTCATGAGGGTTCCACCATCTTTCTCGTAAGAATATATCTAGAACTTTGCTAGACCTTTTTATTCCACAAGGGCGTCTAAAATGCCAATCCATGGAACAGGTGCTTCTCTTCTCCTATCCATCTAGGCAGTAGTTTTCATGGATTTCTGGCTGGATGTCACAGACAAAGGCCAAGAGGTTGTTCAAGACTTCTTCCCTGTTCTGCTGGAAGTAGGTCTGGAGGATGGCCATTTTATTCTGGGTCTCCTTATCCACTTCAGTGCTGCAAGTGCCGTGAGATCCCATTGCTGCAGCTTCCTTAGCCTTGAACCCTCTTTCTCCGCGGGTAGCACTGTTCAATTTCAGCCTGAAGTGCTTCCTTGGCCTGCTTCAGCCTCTTGTTGTTTTGCTTGTGGGCCTCCGACACCTTCTCAGTAGCCCTCTTCTCAGCCTTCAGCAGCTGCTAGATCTGCAACTGACTGGCCATGGCGACAGTGAATCTGAGATCAAGGCAAGTGGCCTAAATCAGTTCAAAGGACCCTGGGGTTAGCCGACCCATCCAACCACAGTCTGCACCTGCACCCTGCCGCCTCTCATTTCTTGCAAGTAAGTCACCACCACAGAGACAAAATGTTAGAAGTTATAGCACAAAGTGAGCACATGAGTATTTTAAAAACCTTTTAAAATATCTTATAAGTTTTTACACAGTACATAATACATTCATATGTCACATATTAACAGATCTATTTGGACAGTCAGATTTCTTTCAGATTAAAGATGAAGTTGGCATTTTTTTAGAAGGTATTTTAAACTTATTATGGGAGTTTCTATAGTGTGGAACAATACTATATAAAGCAGTATTTTATGTGTGTCATTAAAAAGTCAAATAAGAAACTAGATCCAGCTGAGAAAAAAACTGACTTCATTTACTTTTGTTTTATTTATATCTGACACAGATTATAAATGATTTGCTGTGTCTTGCAGATACCCTTAACTGAGAAAAACAGATATTTGTAGATATACATTACAATTTAGGTTACCTTTGTATACTCACATTTATTTAAAAAGGAATTAGTAAGAGGAGCCTGTTAAATGTTGGCAAATCTAAGAGTGCTCAATTTGTTCATCCTAGCACTCACAGAACTTAACTCTGGTACCCATTAGACGCAAAGAATCTTGAATTTTAAATGATT
>NW_022438021.1:0-16902 GCF_009761245.1 Sapajus apella | reverse complement strand
CCCATTAGACGCAAAGAATCTTGAATTTTAAATGATTATCAGTACACCAAGTAGTAGTATGTAATAAATTCTTGAATTCTATTATCTAGTAATTTTTTTTTTTGAGACAGTCTTGCTCTGTCACCCAGGCTGGAGTGCAGTGTCATTCATCTATATATATATCTAGCACCTGATATAGGAGTACATGGCACAGAGTGGATGTTCAATAAATATTTGTTAAAAATTAAACATTTTCTCCAATAAGTAAATAAAACACCTTAAATAAATGGCATGAGACACCAGCTGTTTCATCATGCAACACTGGGAGCTTCTTGCAACCATTCTCAAACTACTTATCATAAATGGATCAAAAGTTAAACAAAACTGAGCTCTTCCAAAACTAAAGAAGTTCTCATAACGGAAAAAAAGGCAGCAACATTTTATTCTGCAAATGTAATATGTAACATTAACAACATAAACTAAATGAAAGCCACCACAATACTAAGACAATTCCAATTTTGCTCAGTCTTGCTTTGGCCATTTTTTTACATATAGCCATTCTCATTTCTCTTTTTTAGTGATAATTACTATTTTTTATTCAGTTTTTATTTTGGTAGTTTTGGGGGAACAGGGGGTGTTTGTTTGCATGGAAAAGTTCTTTGGTGGTGATTTGAGATTTTGATGCACCCATCACCCAAGCAGTGTACACTGTACCCAATATGCAGTATTTTCTTCATCACCCCCCACACGCCCTTTCCCTCAAGTCCCCAAAGTCCATTATGTCATTCTTACGCCTTTGCATCTTCAAAGCTTAGCTCCCTCTTACAAGTGAGAACATGTAATGTTTGGTTTTCTATTCCTGAGTTTCTTCATTTGCAATAATGGTCTCCAACTCCACCCAGGTTGCTGCATGGTATACGTATATATTATGAAATTCTACTCAAATGTATAAGGGAATGAAATAATGCCATGATATTAGAAGAAAAAATCTTATGTATATATATTTATATATATGTATATATTTGTATATTTATACATAAATATGTATTTATATATGTTTATATATAAAGCTTATATATATATATCGCATTTTCTTTTTTTGAGGGGGAAACAATTTAATTTTATGCTTTAAATTCATATATACATAAATTTGTCTTTAGGTTATCAATATGTAACTTGGGCAGTACTTCATCTTGATTTATTTGGAGAAATACACCTTAGCCATCTGCTTACCTGCTTAGGCATCAAAAGAGGTGCCAATTAGAAAATAGGGCATTAACAAAATTTTTTAACTGAGCCACATGCCTTTTAAACTTGCTGGCCGGGCGTGGTCGCTCATGCCTGTAATCCAAGCACTTTGGAGGCCAAGGTAGGCAGATCACATGAGGTCGGGAGTTCAAGACCAGCCTGACCAACATGGTGAAACTCCATCTTAAAAAATAATAATAATAATAAATAATAAATAAACTTGCTATTGGTTTCACTTATATTTAAGCAATTACTCTTAAGGTTGGCAAAACATGTTATCAATGTATTATGCAGGAGTTTGTCTTTTGCATAAGTAGTGTGTTGGTTTGCCACCCACCCTTGACCAAGAAAAACCAAACCCCACTGGCACCAAACTCTAAACCACCTGGATCCTAGGTTAGAAGACTGTGAAAGCCAAACATCTGTAAGGTTGGAGGGGCCCTTTAGTTAATCTTTGGGCTTAGAGGAGGAAAAACAAATAGTCCCATACTGCATTTCACATCTCTTAAAAATAGTTTTAGCAGCTTAAACCTTTTTAGTTATAAAACTTATCACACTAGGATTTGCTTTGAAATATAGTTTACAACCAAATCAAGTATAATATACATACACTGGCACTTCAGCACAAGGGCACACTTAAAAAACAAATTATTATGGACCTTTAAAACTAGGCCATACTATAAAAAACAGTCCACGGTCTTACATTCAGCAAATTCACACTAAAATATCCCATTTTTGTAAGATAAAGGCCAAGAAAACTTTACATATGCTACAAGTTCATTACACGTATTTACATGGCTCTTTCTCCCCTAGGTACTTAAAATTTTCACATTATACAGCTCCCCAAAGCCAGCTTTGCATGAAGGATGAGGCCAGATCACTTAGAATAGCTTGTGCAGTGCTGTAATACAAAAGTGTATTTTGACTTTCTGCCTCCGCTGCCGCCATGGCTCCCCTGAGAAAGCTTGTGGTGAAGGGGGGTGAAAAAAAGAAGCAGGTTCTGAAATTCACTCTTGATTGCACCCACCCTGTAGAAGATGGAATCATGGATGCTGCCAATTTTGAGCAGTTTTTGCAAGAAAGGATTGAAGTGAACGGAAAAGCCAGGAACCTTGGTGGAGGGTGGTGACCATCGAAAGGAGCAAGAGCAAGATCACCGTGACGTCTGAGGTGCCTTTCTCCAAAAGGTATTTGAAATATCGCATCAAAAAATATTTGAAGAAGAATAATCTACGTGATTGGTTGCAGATAGTTGCTAATAGCAAAGAGAGTTACAAATTACGTTGCTTCCAGATTAACCAGGATGAAGAAGAGGAGGAAGACGAGGATTAAATTTCATTTATCTGGAATATTGTGTATGTGTTCTTTAATAAAACTTAGGAACCAAAAAAAAATGTATTTTGAAAGCTATTGAGTGACCATTAAATACTGGTAAAAAATGGTTTTGATGTATTTGTTGGCAGACACTTAATCCACTACATTTAATAAACAGGGCCATTGGGGTGTACTATGTCTCATTCTAATGAGCTCCAAATGTCCTTTCCACCCACTGTATAATTCACTAAAATACAATTATTAAGAAAAATTCACATTTTCTTTCAGCAGTGCATCAGATTGTCAGCATATTACAGATTTGGGTGTTTCCAGTATACTAAACTTGCAGATGTTTACCTAAATCTGACTCCTTGTGTTAGACGCTTATCATGTGATTCACCAACACAACAGTCTGGTCCATGAATGATAAATTCCTGTCTTCTTCTAACAATAGAAAAAGCTGATTCCTTTACCACTCCCCAAATCTAAACTTGGCTGGTTTCCCCTTAAAAGTTACTCAGTTGAGAACACTTAATATCAAGTACAATTGTTAATTTAGTTTTCAGTTGCGCTGATACCACCATTACGTCACAGTGCACACAACACATACGTGAGATGCAGTCTATATTTTTTACATTAATTAGCAGTTCTACACAAATAGATCAACTCCCTGGCGAATTCGTTTCAGACCAATTGACAACTATCCATAAACATAACTAAATTTAAGCATAAGTACTTGGTCTTTTTTTATACCTGTACTTTAAGTAAGGCTCTAAGTTGAAATATCGTTATTTCCTTCTCTGAAGGATTAAAGGACACAGGGACCCAGTGGCTTGGTGGTTTGGGAAGAACACTTGACGATGGCAGCTCGCTAAGTTCGGCACCAGCATAGTTCTGAATAGCTTGAGATTTGAAAAGTAAGCTGGGACCTGATAAGCTAGAGTTCCAACTTTGATTATTTGGAAAATTTTTGTTCTTTCCACCGTTTTGCGTGGCCTGCCAAGCAGCTGCTGATGCGTTATAACCATGTCCTCTTTCATTTTTTCTTATGAACAATCTTCATCTGGGAATTCTGATCCTTGGTCTGTCTGTTAAGCTGTTGTTGGTTCTTACTAACATTTCCAGATTGAGGCGCTGGAATGTTATACCGCTCTCCACCACCCATCTTCAGCTTCTTTGTCACCCTTCAGTCTGCTTTTCAGAAAGCAGCATTTCCAATACCTGTCCTCTTCCTTGCTGCCAAGCCCAAGATAAGAAGTGCTGCTTTCTAACAGATCCTTTCCCTTGTCTCAATACAGAAGTTTTCATGGGCCGATCTGCTGAGTTCATCCTAGGAGATGAGGCCCACATCTGTCTCCTCAGCACACAAGTTTGAGAGAAGTCCTAGCGACTTCAAGCTCGGAACTACGGCGGCAGCGGCTCCCTGTCGACGTCGAAGCCTCCCTCCCTTTCCAGGGAGAGACGAGGCACGGACCGACAAAGCCCGCGAGCACCGATGAGTGCGCTGCCGGCCACTCCAGCTTCTACAACCCGACCTCCTCCTCCTTCCTCTACCGACCCACGTTTTCTTTATTCACTCGTTGGTTAATAGGCATTTATGCTGGTTCCATATTTTTGCAATTGCAAACTGTGCTGCTGTAAACATGTGTGCAAGTATCTTTTTTATTTAATAATGCATTTTCCTCTAGGTATATACCTGTATCCTCCAGCTATATTTCCTCTAGTAACCCCAGTAGTGGGATTACTGAAAGAAATAGTAGTTCTATTTTTAGATCTTTAAGAAATCACCATACTGTTTTCCATAGTGGTTGTACTAGTTTACATTCCCACCAGCAGTGTAAGAGTGCTCCCTTTACATCATATCCATGCCCATATCTGCCATTTTTTAATTTTCTTAATTGTGGCCATTTGTAGAGGAGTAAGGTGGTATCTCATTGTGGTCTTGATGTGCAGTTCCCTGATGATTAGTGATGTTGAGCATGTTTTCATTTGTATATTTCATTGGTCATTTGTATATCTTCTTTTGAGAATCGTCTATTCATGTCCTTTGCCCACTTTTTGATGTGATTGCTTATTCTTGCCGGTTTGTTTGAGCTCCTCATAGAATCTGGATATTAGTCCTTCGTCAGATGAATAGTGTGCAAATATTTCCTCCCAATCTGTGGGTCGTCTCTTTACTTTGCTTATTATTTCTTTTTCTGTGAATAAGCTTTCTAGCTTAATTTAGTCCTATCTACTTATCTTTGTTTTTGTTCAATTCATTTTTTAGTTCTTGGTCATGAAGTCTTTGCCTTAGTCAATGACTAGAATAATTTGTCTAATGCTATGTTCTAGAATTGTTATGGTTTCAGGGCTTAGATTTAAATCTCTGATTCATCTTGAGTTGATTTTTGTAAAAAGTGAGAGATGAGGATCCAACTTTTTTCTTCTCCATGTGATTTACAAATTATCTAGTACCATTTGTTGAATATAGTGTCCTTTCCCCACTTTATGTTTGTATTTGCTTGGTCAAAGTTCAGTTGACTACAAGTATTTGGTTTTATGTCTGGTTCTCTACTCTGTTCCATTTGTCTCTGTGCCTATTTTTATAACAGTACCATGCTGTTTTGGTAACTCTAGCCTTGTAATACAGTTTGCAGTGGGTAATATCATGCTTCCAGATTTGTTTTTTTTTTTTGTTCGCTTTTTGCTTTTTTTGTTTGTTTAGTCTTGCTTTGGCTACATGAGCTGTTTTTGGTTCCATATAAATTTTAGGATTGTTTTTCCTAGTACTGTGAAGAACGATGATGATATCTCGATGGGAATTGCATTGAATTTGTATATTGCTTTCAGCAGTATGGTCGTTTTCACGATATTGATTCTACCCATCAATGAGCATGGGAGGTGTTTGCACGTGTTTGTGTTGTTTATGATATCTTTCAGCAGTGTCTCATAGTTTTCCTGTTAGAGATCTTTCACCTCCTTGTTTAGGTATATTCCTAAGTATTTTATTTTTGCAGCTATTGTAAAAGAGGTTGAGTTCTTGATTTGATTCTTAGCTTGGTCACTGTAGGTGTATAACTGTGCTACTGATTTGTGTGCATTGATTTTGTATCCTGAAACTTTACTGAATTTATGCATCAGATCTAAGAACTTTTTGGATGAGTCTTTAGGGTTTTCTACATATACAGTCATATCAACAGTGAACAGCAACAGTTTGACTTCCTCTTTACCTATTTAGATGCCTTTATTTGTTTCTCTTGTCTAATTGCTCTGGCCAAAACTTCCAGTACAATGTTGAGTAGAAGAGGTGAAAGCGGACATTCTTTGTTTGTTCCAGTTATTACTTATTAGGGGAAATGCTTTTGACTTTCTCTGTCCAGTATAATGTTGACTATGGGTTTGTCATAGATGGCTTTTATTATCTTGAGGTACGTCCCTTTCATGCTAGTTTTTTTGGGGGTTTTAATCATATATGGATCCTGGATTTTGTCAAAATTTTTTGGCATCAATTCAACTGATCATACTTTTAAATTTTTAATTCTTTTTATGTGATTAATTACATTTATTGACTTGCATATGTTAAACCATCCCTTCATCCCCGGCTTGAAACCCACGTGATCGTAATGTATTATCTTTTTGATATAATGTTGGACTCAGCTAATCTTTTGTGGAAGATTTTTGCATCTGAATGTTCATCAGGGTCTGTAGACCTATGAGTCTGAACTATTGGTCTGTAGTTTTCTTTTTTGTGTTATGTTCTTTCCTGGTTTTGGTCTTAACGTGGTACTGGCTTCATAGAATGATTTACAGAGGATTTCCTCTTTCTTTATCTTTTGCAATAGTTTCAGTAAGATTGGTACCAATTCTTCTTTGAATGCCTGATAGAATTCAGCTGTGAATCCATCTGGTCCTGGATATTTTTATCGTTGGCGATTTTTTTACTACTGTTTCAGTCTCACTACTTGTTACCAGTCTGTTCAGCTTCTTTCTTTCTTTCTGTTTTTTTGATAGGGTCTCACTCTGTTGCCCAGGCTGGTGTACAGTGGCTAATCTGAGCTCACTGCAACCTCTGCCTTAAGCTCAAGTGAGTCTCCTGCCTCAGCCTCCTGAGTAGATGGAATTAAAAGTGTGCACCACCACACCCAGCTAATTTTTTGCATTTTTAGTAGAGACGGGGTTTTATTGTGTTGGCCAGGCTGAGCTCAAACTCCTGGCCTCAAGTGATCTGCCCACCTCAGTCTCCTAAAGTGCGGGGATTACAGGTGTGAGCCACTGTGACCAGCCCAGAGTTTCTATTTATTTGTGATTTAATGCAGGAGGGTTGTATATTTCTAGGAATTTATCCGTCTCCTCAAGATTTTTCTAGTTTGTGTGCATAAGTGTATTCATAGTAGCCTTGAATATCTTTTGTTTTTCTGTGACATTGTGATATTTCCCATTTCATTTCTAATTGAGTTTATTTGGATCTTCTCTCTTTTTTTCTCAGTTAATCTCACTAATGGTCTATCAATTTTGTCTATCTCTTCAAAGAACCAGTCTTTGTTTCATTTATCTTTTGTATTTTTTGTTTCAATCTTATTTAGTTCTGCTCTGATCTTTGTTATTTCTTTTCTTCTTCTGGGTTTGGGCTTGGTTGGTTCTTGTTTCCCTAGCTTCTTGAGGTGTGACCTTAGATTGCCTGTTCATGCTCTTTCAGACTATTTAATGCTATGAACTTTCCTCTAAGTTTTGCTGTCTCCCGGAAGTTTTAATAGGTTATGTCACTATGATTGTTCATTTCAAACAATTTTTTAATTTCCTTCTTCATTTCATTGTTGATTCAAAGGTCATTCAGGAGAAGATTATTCAATTTTCATGTATTTGTATAGTTTTAAGGATTCCTTTTGAGGTTAATTTCCAGTTTTATTCCATTGTGGTTTGAAAGGGTACCTGATATAATTTCAATTTTCTTAAATTTATTGAGACTTGCTTTGTGGCCTACCATATGATTTGTCTTGGAGAATGTTCCATGTGCTGATGAAAATATGGTATATTCTGAAGTTGTTAGGCAGAATGTTCTGTAAGTGTCTGTTAAGTCCATTTGATCTAGAATATAGTTTAAGTCCATGGTTTCTTTATTTACTTTCTGTCTTAATGACCTGTCTAGTGCTGTCAATGGAGTATTGAAGTCCCCTACTATTATTGTGTTGTCATCTCTCTCATCTCTTAGGTCTAGTAATAATTGTTTTATAAATTTGGGAGCTTCAGCATTAGGTGCATATATATTTATGATTGTGATATTGTTCTGTTGGACTGATCCTTTCATCATCATATAATGTCTTTCTTTGTCTTTTATAACTGTTGTAACTGTTGCTGCTTTAAAGTCTGTTTTGTCTGACATAAAAATTGAGGAATGTCAAAAGATATTCCTCAATCTACAACCAGACAGGCGTCCGAGCAGTGAGAACAAGCACAAATCTATGAGGAGAAACAGTGCTCATGAGTGTTTGAGCAAACTGCTTGCTTTTTAGTTCTTGAATACTGAAAATTATTTTTGGCTGATTTGGACTCTGGAACAGTGTATTCATGGTACTTATTTGTTATTCTATCAGTTCTAAGTTGAATGCAAGACTCCAATGCCCTCGTCATTTGCAATATTTTAATGATGCTCCACAGCCTGACTTACAACCCTGTTAATATTTAATGGCCTTTGATCCTGTTCCAGCTCACAAATTGAGCCCTGAACCCTTCCATTTTTCCCACGAACCATTATTAACCAAAATCTCGCAGTGGGAAACCAGTCTTTTAGAGTGGGTTTACTTAAATTACCCACGGCCACAGCCCAAGCATAAGATATTCTGGATAGATGTTCCCCAATAAAGACTTCATTCAGTGCTCTCATTTACAGATGTCGGAGTCCTGAAGCCTCAGATCTTTCACCGTCAACTATTTCAATGTTAAGGGCTCTACTCTGTTGATTCAGATTTAGTTGCTGTCCATGATGTCCCACAGGATTGGAGTTTATACCACTTGCTTCAAGGTATGACCGATCACTGCCTCCATACTGAACTCACTGCTATAGGCCTTTGGTAAGGCTTCTGGGAAGAAATGCGTATGTTGAACAGGCCAACATAAGTAACCCTCAGGTGGTTGTGGATCCGGCTTTACCCCATAACTGGTTTAAATTTGTACGAGACTTGACTCACTGGCAAATGCATTGCACCATCACCTCCTGCCGCTGATAGCATCCGCCCAATAGACAGCTTCTGTGTCATATTCACTGCTCTCTGCTAGATAAACCTCAACTTTGGTATCCCATAATCTAGAATACATTCCACATCTTTGCTGCAAATATGATGTGGTTCAATTATTCCACTCTAGCTACGGTCTTTCAATGCAAGCAGTTGCTTCTAGTCTTCCTCCAGGAGCTCTTCTTAATGGTACCACTGCTGTTGGATAGCCTACTGGGTGGCTTTAGCCACCACCATCTGGGAGGGGTGGAAACCATCATTAGGGTGGCTGCCACAGCTCACCAACTCACATGGCTGCATCTGCCCCAGATGCCAATGGCCACCACAGTTGCCACTGGGTCGTGTAGGAAGGGCATTCCATGCCCGAGTTTTGCAGTGCTGCTGCCAAGCCACCCACACATGAGGATGACTGCCAAGCAAGAAGCCTTGGAAATGTCATCCTTCACCCAGCCAAGGCCACAAGTTCAGGCTCCTGCCTCTACTCCCAGCTTCCACCAGGAGGAGCCTGGGCTACTGATGCTGGCCCTGGCCTGTAACTTCGCCTGAGAAGACAGAGGTTAAGTTCAGGGACATGACTGGCCTTGACATGAAGGGGATGTTCTAATGAATTTGTAGCACAGTCTCTTCTAGGTGGAGTATGCAACATTTTTAAATTTAAAAATGAATCTTTGTTTTGAAATATCATTATTTTGTTACTTCTAGTATGGATTCAACAGTATTCCAAGTTAATTTTTTATCTAGAATTTAATAATTTAATCTGAGTGGGGAGGTCAGTCCTGCAGCATGACAAATAAAACACACCATATTCCTAGAAGAGAGAATTTGAAAATAAAAATCACACATATGTAATGCATGTGGAGGGTATGGCAAAATACATCTTTTAACAGTATTGGGCACATGGAATGATAATAACAAGGCAGGTAAGGACAGTCAAAGCCAGAGAGCGAATGCTCTTGTGTGTCATAGTGAAGTGATTGATTTTTTTTTAATTCATTTGAAGTTCTTACTTAAGGAGAACTGGGAACTATCAGGCAAAAGTCCAACGTATCTTGGACTTTTGCTGAGAGATGGTGTGGCCAGGCCACATTATTCACCTGAGTCTGATGCTAATTCCAGTGCAGGAGGAGTTGCCTGTTACTTCCAGGTGGCAGGCCTGGCTGGGTGAGCATAGATGGCATGCAGGACTCTGAAAAGGACGCAGAGAGCACGTTACTACTGACACAGAGCCTGACGTAGGGAGGGCATAGCCACTTGTGCATGCTGACAAGTGACGGGCATTTTGCATTTACCACACATCCCTGCTTCTGAAATCTGAGGTGTCTGTGCTATCTGCTCTGCTGACACACTCCAGTGCACCTTCTCAAAGGAAAACCCATACAAGTGAACGATCATTTTAAAAAATAAAGTACTAACATTACTAATCTACATGCTGTTGAATTTTTGTTTTATGTTCGTTTGGGTTTTTTGGTTTTTTGGTTTTTTTTTTTTTTTTTTTTTTTTTTAGAGGGGGTCTCACTATAGGCATGTGCAACAATGCCTGGCTAATTTTGTTTAGTTTTGTAAGGATGAGGTCTCACTGTGTTGTCCAGGCTGGTCTTAAACTCCTTGGATCAAGAGATCCTCCTGCCTTGGCCTCCCAAAGTAGTTTGCATTACAGATGTGAGCCACTGCATATTTCCTGAATGTTTTTAATTTGGTGTCCTTAAATAAGAAAATGTTTTCCTGGCTGGGTATGGTGGCTCATGCCTGTAATCCCAGCAATTACGGAGGCCAAGGCAGGCGGATCACAAGGTCAAGAGATGGAAACCATCCTGGCCAAGATGGTGAAATCTTGTGTCTACTAAAATACAAAAATTAGCTGGGCATGGTGGCGCAAACCTGTAATCCCAGCTACTTGGGAGGCTGAGGCAGCAGAATCACTTTAACCCGGGAGGCAGAGATTGCAGTGAGTCGAGATTGCGTCACTGAACTCCAGCCTGGTGTCTGGTGCCAGAGCAAGGCTCTGTCTCAAAAAAAAAAAAAAAAAAAAAAAATATTTTCCCTATTGAGGTTAATGGGCGGGGTGGGGGGCGGAGAAAATGTTGTCACGTCAGCCCGCCAAACTGAGTAGCTGTACTGAGTGGTACCGTGGTCTAGGCACTTCTTGGACAATATGTCTCACCTACCGATGAAACTCCCGCACAAGAAGATCAAGAAGCAAAACCTCAAATTGCAGCAGCAGAACCTAATGTTGCAGGGGGCCTCAAATCTGACCCTGTCAGAAACTGAAAATGGAGATGTGTCTGAAGAAACAGTGGGAGGTAGAAAGATTAAAAAATCAAAACATTCTATGAATCTGGGCCTGTCAGAAGCTCAAAATGGAGATGTGTCTCAAGAAGCAGTGGAAAATTTGAAAGTTTTTAAATCTCCCCAGAAATCTGCTGTATTAACTAATGGAGAAGCAGCAATGCCGTCTCCCAATTCAGAATCAAAAAAGAAAACGAAGAAGAAAAAGAAAAATGGTGAATGATGCTGGGCCTGATACAAAAAAAAGCCAAAACTGAAAAGAGACGAATCTGCAGAAGAAATTGCCTAGACTCCTAAACAAACAGAAAATAATGTGGAGGAGCCAGATAATGATGAAGATGACATGAGGTGCCCAGCCTGTCCCTGGGACTGACAGGAGCTTTTGAGGATACTTCATTTGCTTCTCTATGTAATCTTGTCAATGAAAACACTCTGAAGGCAGTAGAAGAAATGAGTTTTACAAACATGACTGAAATTCAGCATAAAAGTATCAGACCACTTCTGGAAGACAGGGATCTTCTAGCAGCTGCAAAAACCGGCAGTGGTAAAACCCTGGCTTTCCTCATCCCTGCAGTTGAACTTCTTAAGTTAAAGTTTATGCCCAGGAATGGAATGGGAGTCCATATTCTTTCACCTGCTAGAGAACTGGCCATGCAAATTTTGGTGTTCTTAAGGAGCTAATGACTCACCACGTGCACACCTAGGGGTTGATAATGGGTGGCAGTGACAGATCTGCTGAAACACAGAAACTTGCTAATGGGATCAGCATCATTGTGGCCACACCAGGTCACCTGCTGGACCATATGCAAAATACCCCAGGGTTTATTCATAAAAACCTGCAGTGTCTGGTTATTGATGAAACTGATTGTACCTTGGATGTTGGGTTTGAAGATGAATTGAAGCAAATTATTGAACTTTTGCCAACATATAGACAGACTGTGCTCTTTTCTGTTACCCAAACTCGAAAAGTTGAAGACCTGGCAAGGATTTCTCTGCAAAGGAGCCTATTGTATGTTGGTGTTGATGATATAAAACTAATGCAACAGTGGATGGTCTTGAGCAGGGATATGTTGTTTGTCCTGAAAAGAGATTCCTTCTGCTCTTTACATTCCTTAAGGAGAACCAAAAGAAGAAGGTGATGGTCTTCCTTTCATCGTGCATGTCCATTAAATACCAGTGTGTGTTGCTAAACTACATTGATGTGCCATTCATGCACAGCAAAAGCAAAATAAGCATACAGCCACATTCTTTCAGTTCCACAAGGGAGATTCAGGAACACTATTGTGTACAGATGTGGCAGCAAGAGAACTGGACATTCCTGAAGTCGACTGGATTTCAGTATTATCCTCCAGATGACCCGATGGAATGTATTCATCATGTGGGTAAAACAGCCAGAGGCCTAAATGGAAGAGGGCATGCCTTGCTCATTTTGCACCCAGAAGAATTGGGTTTTCTTCACTACTTGAAACAATCCAAGGTTGCATTAAGTGAATTTGACTTTTCCTTTTTCTAAAATCTCTGACATTCAGTCTCAGCTTGAGAAATTAAAAAGAACTACTTTCTTCATAAGTCAGCCTAGGAAGCATATAAATCAAACATCTGAGCCTATGATTCCCATTCTCTGAAACAGATCTTTAATGTTAATAACTTAAATTTGCCTCAAGTTGTTCTGTCATTTCGTTTCAAGGTGCCTTCCTTTATTGATCTGAATGTCAACAGCAATGAAAGGAAGCAGAAAAAGCAAGGAGGTGGTGGTGGATTTGGCTACCAGAAAACCAAGAAAGTTGAGAAGTCCAAAATCTTGAAACACATTAGCAAGAGATCATCCGACGGCAAGCAGTTCTCTCACTGAAGACATGCCTTTCTTTCATCTTGAATAACTTTATCCTAAAATGAATTTTTTCCTCTTGATTTAACAGAGTTTTTGTATCCTTTAGAATTTGAACTTATCTAACAAGAGTATACAAATTGACTTGGATTGAAAGCACTGAGTCCTGTTACTTCCATCAAGTCTCTCTTTTATTTTTGGGACATAAAACAGGCTTTAATTTTCTTGGTTGCTCAAGGGCAGAGCGAGGAATATCTGATCTTTGTGATGATACAATATTTTAATTTTAAATATCCCTCCCTCATACATACAAACGTATGTTACTGTTTTGATGTAATTCTTCTTGTACCTTTCCTCCTTGCTTTGTGAAGATTTTTGTGGCATGGATTGCTGTGCTCACTGCTGCAAAAGGTGACCTAGGGTACTGGGCAGCTGGTGGTCATGCAGAAAAGAGTCTCAGGTTCTTTTTTGTTTTAGTGATTTCTTGGATCTTGACAGTATCTCATGTCTCCTCCTGAAAATGCTGCAGTATAAAAGAGCAAACAGCTTTGGAAATACCTTAGAAGCACCTTAGGATTAGGGTGACATTGCTTTCATAGATTCTTGATTTTAAAACAATGAGCTTTTCTCGGGTGTTTTGCTTTTTGGAGCAAAACCTGTGGGTTGTAATTTCAATTCAGTGTCACTAGCAGTCATAGCATTTGATGGGACGGGGGTAGGAAGAAGGTGGGAAAGCCTCATAAGCATTTATTCGAAAAATTATGCGTGTTTCACTTTGAATCCTTTGCAGTGAGTAAAGGACCCAACAAAATGGCCTTAAGAAATCCACATTTTCCACCCTCACAACTGATCCCACCTTTATCCTTCTGGGTCATCATGAAATCCTCATGTTTGAGTCCCAAAACGTGCCAAGTAACCATCACCCTCTTCTTCCAGAATGTTCCAGGCCACTGACAGATCTTAGGCCAGTGTCTTAATTGTGTGACAAGTAGATAGGGTAGTTGTCGTCTTCATCCTCATAAACCGTCATGGATTTCTCTTCATCTGGATAATAAACTGCACATTTGCAATCTCGACACAGCCAGGAGATGAGGAAAACAGTCCTAAGGACTCAGGTGCACAGAACAAGTAAGGGTGGTTTGTTTCTTTTCACAGTGTATGGATACTCTTAAGACCTGCCCTCACTTTTGTTAGATCTGCTGAAGCACCTCCTCTATCTTATTGAGAGGTTCTCTGAGGTGACCCCAGAGCCCAGATTGAGTGGAGGAAGTTCCTGGACCCCTGGAGGAAGCTCCTGGACCCCAGGAACTTCCGGGAGAAAGAGTCAGAGGAAGGAAGGAGGGAGGGAGCCTGAGTCTAGCCCAGCAAAGCTCAGCAGTGAGATCACTGCCATCTTCTGGTGGCTCTGAGGCCCCGTCACCCCTTGAACCTCTCTGTCTTGGCAACATTATGTTAAGAGATGCTGTTCAAGACAAGCACATATTTATGCTGAGAGGATCTCAGTGGAGCCATGATTCTGTGGAACAAACTGTGACAAGGGGTGGAAGATGGGAAAGACTGAGTCCTGTGTCCTTTGAAGACCTTGAGAGCCGGGGCCGTAGGTGAGCTCAGTAAGAGAAAGAAGGCATGCTGGAAGCCGGTCATTTATGGAATGGTTTTCAATAACAGATATCCATACGTACCACTAAATGTCCCCTAAGGAAACATGTTTTTGGAAATTGTTAAAGGGACTTGTATCTTTTTTCTTTCTTTTGTGGTGATGGAGTCTCGCTCTGTGGAGGGCACTGGTCTCAAACTCCTGGCTTCAAGCAGTCCTCTTGCCTCAGCCTCCCAAAGTTTTGGGATTATAGGCATGAGTTACCACGCCTGGCACCTAGGAATGTATGCTTTCAGAAATTCCTCCCAACTCTGTCTGTATAAATCAAGTTATAATTTTTGCTGTGGCTTGAGATTTTCAATCTGTTTCTGAGTAATTGGAGGGTTTTAAATGGAAATTTAGGAGAGTAGAATCATGGAATATGACCTGAGATCATTTTAAATGGAGATCCCTAGGAATAATTTTATAATAATAAAAGTAGGTTCTTCCCAAACATTAATGCTAATAAAAAAATCTCACGTACATCTTGTTAAATACAGGCTATCCGGCACCAACACAAGCTTCTGACTTGTAGGTTTAGGTTGGAGAATTGCATTTTTAAGAAGCCCCCTGAAAATGCTCCCCCTTCAGTAATAAAATATTAAGTCAGCCTTCATGGTCAAATTAATGAATGAACATGTACCTGTTAATTCTCTCTGAATAAGAAGTGTCTTGCTGGAGCACTGGGGTCTCTGTGACTCAATGTGAGCTTACATATTTTGTAGATAATTCTCCTCCACATTATTCTAGGTAGAGAGGGAGAGAGGAAGCACAGCCATGGAAAAGTCACACTGGGGAAGTGGACACATCCGGAGAGAGAACTGGATGAGACACTTGGCAGTGAACCCCTGCATAAGAGATTGGGGCAAGGGGCCTCCTCACTCACGGCATTGACCATTTCCACCCTCTCCCTTTCCCTCCTGACTCTAAGAGCTGAACTGTTCTTAGTATATAAAGAGGTTTTAGTTGCACTTCCTCATAGGTTTAAATCACTGTGGAAATGCCACTACCCATGTACAGCATACAGTAATAATCAGATTCATCATCTGCCTGAGCCCCTGTGATGGTGAGGGCAGCTTTGTTCCCAAGGATGGAGCCAGAGAAGCGATCAGGGACCCCAGAAGGGCGATTGTTTGTGCTGTAGATGAGCATTCGTGGAGCGTGGCCTGGGGTCTGCTGGTACCAGCTGGGGTAGTAACTGGTAGAGACTGAGCCAGAGTTCAGGCCACAGGTGAGTGTGACTGTCCCTCCAGGGGACACTGAGAACGATGGCTCCTGGGTCACCACAGTCTGAGAATCCACCCCTAAAACCAACAGGAGAGACACAGTTGTTATCATAAGGATGAGAGTAACCTGGACCCTGTTTTGTGTGGTCCCCGCAAGGATAGAGTCCCTTCGCCTGACCTGAGCCATAAGCAAGTAGTCCGAGGAGAAGCATCATCCAGGCCATGATGGGGACACTCACGAAGGCTAAGTGTCTTCAGGCTTCTCAGCTGGGGTTTGTTTTCCTCAGGGCCTTTTCATGCCTCCCCAGACCCAACAGGATAAAAAAGTTCTTTATGCAAATCAGCTTCCCCTCTCTTCCTGCCCCAGGGTTCACCTTGCTGTCCCCTGGGGAGACATTGAGAGAGGCAGCTGCTGAGACCTCACACAGACCCATGACCCCACAGGACTGAAACACTGAAGAGGAAGACTGAGGTTGTCTGCTAATGGCTTCCCTTTTTATTTTTGACCATTCTTATTAACTTGGTAATATTAATACATACATGTGGATTTTGGAGGGAAGGAACGTTTTAGCAATGAGCTAAATCAATCTCAGGCTCAGTCCAGACTTACTGAGTCAGAATTTACATTCTCCAGGATCCCAGCAGATCTGTGGTTTGGACTTAACCTTTGTGGGAGAAATGATAAAGTTGAGCAACTTCTTCTTGACTCATTAGTTAATTCACGTCATCTTTTCAGAAATGTCTCATCAAGGGCCTTTGCCCAGTTTTAGCTTTGGCATTAGTGTTGTTTTGGTTTTGTCTTGGTTTTTTGGTTTTTCCCCAAACACAGTGGTGTCAGTTTCTTGCACGTGTTAGATAACTACTGCTTTCAGAGATGGTTTTTCAGATCTGTCTCCAAATCTGTAGGACATCTTCTCTTTCGATTCATTGGTATCGTTCTCACGGAACACCTCTAAAGGTTTCCCTCATCCTACGTGTTTATATTTGCATGAATTCGTGGTGATTTTGGTGTCCCATCACAGAAAAAGGAAAACAGATTGCATTGTCTGTGTGTTTCTTCCTTCTACTCTTCCCTTTTGTTTTCGGCAATCTGTGTGTATAGATTCAAGTTTCACTGAAGTAAATGCTCACCCTATGTTTCCTTCTAGGAGTTTTGTATTTTCAGGTTTCGGT
>NW_022438020.1:0-19880 GCF_009761245.1 Sapajus apella | reverse complement strand
AGGAGCTCTTGTAGAGCTGGCCTGGTGGTGACGAAATCTCTGAGTACTTGCATGTTCCCAAAGGATTTTATTTTTCCTTCACTTATGAAGCTTAGTTTGGCTGGATAGGAGATTCTGGGTTGAAAGTTCTTTTCTTTAAGGATGTTGAATATTGGCCCCCATTCTCTTCTGGCTTGTAGGGTTTCTGCTGAGAGATCTGCTGTGAGTCTGATGGGCTTCCCTTTATGGGTAACCCGACCTTTCTCTCTGTCTGCCCTTAGTATTTTCTCCTTCATTTCGACCCTGGTGAATCTGACGATTATGTGCCTTGGGGTTTCTCTTCTTGACGAATATCTTTGTGGTGTTCTCTGTATTTCCTGGACTTGAATGTTTGCCTGCCTTGCTAGGTTGGAGAAGTTTTCCTGGATAATATCCTGAATAGTATTTCCCAGCTTGGATTCATTCTCTTCATCGCATTCGGGTACGACTTTCAAACGTAGATTAGGTCTTTTCACATAGTCCCACATTTCTTGGAGACTTTGTTCATTCCTTTTTAACCCTTTTTTCTCCAGTCTTGCCTTCCCGTTTCATTTCATTGTGTTGATCTTCGACCTCTGATATCCTTTCTTTTGCTTGGTCCATTTGGCTGTTGATACTTTTGCATGCTTCACGAAGTTCTCGTGTTGCAGTTTTCAGCTCCATCAATTCACTTTTATTCCTTTGTATTTTGTCCATTCTCGTTAGCATTTCATCAAACCTTTTTTCAAGGTTCTTAGTTTCTTGGCATTTGGTTAGAAGATGTTGTTTAAGTTCACAGAAGTTTCTTATCACCCACCTTCTGAATTCTGATTCTGTCATTTCATCACACTCGTTCTCCATCCAACCTTGTTCCCTTGCTGGCGAGGAGTTGTGATCCCTTTTAGGAGGAGAGGTGTTCTGGTTTCGGGTGTTTTCATCCTTTTTGCGCTGGTTTCTTCCCATCCTTAATGATTTATCCACCTGTCTACTTTGTAGTTGCTGGCTTTCAGATTGGGTCTCAAATCTTTCAGATTGACGTTCCGTTTGTTGATGATGAGGTTATTTCTGTTTCTTGGTTTTCCTTCTGACAGTCTGGCCCCTCTGTTGTAGGTCTGCTGAGGTTCACTCCAGGCTCTGCTTGCCTGGGGTTCACCTGCAGCAGCTGTTGAACAGCAAGGGTTGTTACCAGTTTTCTTCTTCTGCTATCTTTGTCCCAGAAGGATACCCGCCTAGTGTCAATCTGATCTCTCTTTTATGAGGTGTCTTTTTGGATATATAGGGGTCAGGGAGCTGCTTGAGGAGACGGTCTTTTCTTTATAGGAGCTCAAATGGTGAGCTGTGAGCTCTGTTGTTGTTCATTCAGAGCTGCTGGGCAGGTACTTTTAGGTCTGCTGCAGGAGAACTCATAAACTACTTTTTGTTCCCAGGTGCTTTGTCCCAGGGATTTAGGGCTTTATTTATGAGTTTCCGTTATGCTGCCGCTTTTTTTTTTTTTTTTTCCTTCAGACCTGCGCAGCCCAGCAAAGAGGCAGCCTAGTCACTGTCGGCCTATGGCAGCTTTACTGAGCTGCTGTGGGCTCCACCCCGCTGCCGAGTGAGCTTCCGTGCAGTCCTGTTTAAATGGGTGTAGTTAGAACTGCTTTGGGGATGGTGGCCCACCTCTGTTGGGGCGGAGTCTCTGCTGTGGCAGGTTGCCTTGGCAACGGCGGGCTGCCTCAGCAATGGCGGGTTGCCTTGGCAATGGCGGGCTCCCTGGTAATGGCGGACGCCCCTCCCCCACAGAGCTGGATCGTCCCGGGTTCAGCTGCGCTTGCTGTGAAACTCTCAATCCAGAGTTTCTGGTTGCTGTTCTTTTGTGGGGTGGTGCCAGCCGAGCCTGATCGCCTGGCTCCCTGCCTCAGAGCCTTTTTTAAGTTCGTGTTCCAGTCGCCTGTTGAAGAGGCGCCGGTGTCTGTTTGTTTTCCCCTGCGGCCACTCACTGCGACGGCTTAAACAGCGGCACTGAGGTTTGTGGCGCTTTTTTTTTTTTCTTTTTTGGCCCTGGAATCTACTGTCCTGGTTCTCTGCTCAGTCCCCTTTTTGAACCAGCGTATGGGCGACTTCCCGTGGCTCCAATCGCCAGCCTAAAGGGCACCCGGACCGGTGTATTTTGTACGGAGAACCGCGGCTCCGGGGCGCCGACAAAGCAGCCGCGCGGGGCAAAGCAGCGGCGCTGGCCGGCGCTGGCTGGCACAGCCGCGCTGGCCGCAACAGCCGCGCTGGCAACCGTGGAGCACCTCTGCCCAGGAATTTCCTAGTCTGTGGGCAATAAAAACGCGGCGTCCACTCACCCTCTGCGCTTTCACTGGGAGCTGCAATCCTGAGCTGTTCCTAAACGGCCATCTTGGATCTCCTCTACTGGTAATTCTTATATGCCTATATATGGCTAGAAATATCTGTTTCTAGATTCTCCAAAGAAAGCATTTCTGAACTACTGCACACACACATCAATTTCACTCTGTAGGTTCATTGTAGAGTTTGACAACCATTCTGCTAGATAGCTCCGTTTTTGTTTTAGAGCAAGATATTTCTCATTAAAGCCTATACTCCCATTCATCCTGGAATATCCAAATCCAACTTTTAGAAGAAACGTGTTTCTAACTCGCTGAATATAACCATGGATGCATCTTCCTAAGATGAATGAAAACAAAGTAGAGCAGTTTGAAATATACGTTTCTCTTGTGTTTCAAAAGCAGCTTTACTCCTAATGCTGATATGCCTGTGTATGGCTGGAAATATCTGTTTCTAGATTCTCCAAAGAAAGGATTTCTGAACTGCTGCATACACACATAAGTTTAAATGTATAAGTTGATTGTACAGCTTAACAACTATTCTGCTAGATGGCTCCGTTTTTCTTTTAGAACAAAATATTTTCTATTACAGCCTATACTCCCATTCACTCTGGAATATCCAAACGCAGCTTTAAGAAGAAACGTGTTTCTAAACGCTGAATCTTAACATAGATGCAACATCCTATGGTGAACGACAACACACCAGAGCAGTTCGTAATATATGCTTCTCCTGTGTTTTAAACACACTCTTACTGCTAATTCTTACATGCCTGTACATGGCTGGAAATATCTTTTTCTAGATTCTCCAAAGAAAAGATTTCAGAATTTCTGCACACACACACCAATTACCTCTGTAAGCTGATTTTACATCTTGACAACCATTCTGCTACATTGCTCCGTTTTTTTGTGTTAGAACCAGGTATTTCTCTTTACAACATATACTCCCATTAACTCTGGAGTATCCAAACTGAGCTTTTAGAAGAAACGAGTTTCTAACTCGCTGAATCTAAACAGGGATGCAACTTCCTAACGTGAACAAACACAAAGCAGATCACTTTGAAATATACATTCCTGCTGTGTTTTAAACGCAAACTTACTGCTAATTCTTACATGTCTGTATATGGCTGGAAATAACTGTTTCTAGATTCTACAAAAAAAGGGTTTTTGAACTGCTGCACACACATCAGTTTAGCTCTGTAATTTGATTGTACAGCTTGACAGCCATTCTGCCAGACAGCTCCGTTTTTGTTTTAGAGCAAGATATTTCTCATTACAGCCTATACTCCCATTCACTCTGGAATATCCAAATGCAGCTTTTTGAAGAAACGTGTTTCTAACTCGCTGAATCTAAACATAAATGCAACTTCCTAACGTACATGAAGAAAAAGCAGAGCAGTTTGAAACAGACGTTTCTCCTGTGTTTGAAACGCAGTCTTACTGCTAATTCTTACATGCCTGTATATGGCTGGAAATATCTCTTTCTAGATTCTCCAAAGAAATGGTTTCTGAACTGCTGCACACACACAAATGTTTAACTCAGTAGATTGATCGTACACCTTTGCAACCATTCTGCTAGATAGCTCTGTTTTTGTCTTAGAGCCAGATATTACTCAGGACAGCCAATACTCCTGTTCACTCTGTAACATCCAAACGCAGCTTTTGAAAGAATTGTGTTTCTAACTCGCTGAATCTAAACATAGATGGAACTTCGTAACGTGAACGAACAAAAAGCAGAACAGTTTGAAACAGACCTTTCTCCTGTGTTTTAAACGCAGTCTTACAGGTAAATCTTATATGTCTGCGTTTGGCTGGAAATATATGTATGTAGATTCTCCAAAGAAATGATTTCTGAACTGCTGCACACACATATAAGTTTAAGTCTGTAAGTTGAATGTACAGGTGGACATACATTCCCCTAGATAGCTCCCTTTTTGTTTTAGAACAAAATATTTCTCAATACAGCATATACTCCCTTTCACTATGGAATATCCAAACGTAGCTTTTAGAAGAAACGTGTTTCTAACACGCTGAATCTAAACATAGATGCAAGTTCCTAAGGTGAACGAACACAAAGCAGAGCATTTTGAAATAGGCCTTTCTCCTGTGTTTTAAACGCAGTCTCACTGCTACTTCTTATATACATGTATGTGGCTGGAAACATCTGTTTCTAGATTCTCCAGTGAAGGGATTTCTGAACAGCTGCACACACACATCAGTTTAACTCTATAAGTTGATTGTACAGCTTGACAACCATTCTGCTAGATAGCTCCGTTTTTGTTTTAGAGTAAGATATTTCTCATTACAGCCCATATTCCCATTCAGTCTTGTATATCCAAACGCAGCTTTTAGAAGAAACGTGTTTCTAACTCGCTGAATCTAAGCATACATGCAACTTCATACCGTGAACGAACACAAAGCAGAGCAGTTTTAAATATACGTTTCTCCTGTGTGTTAAACTGAGTCTTACTGCTAATCCTTATATGCCTCTATATTGTTGGATATACCTGATTCTAGATTCTCCAAAGAAAGGATTTCTGAACTGCTGAACACACAAATCAGTTTAACTCGGTAAGTTGATTGTACATATGCCTGTACATGGCTGGAAATATCTGTTTCTAGATTCTCCAAAGATAGGATTTCAGAACTGCTACACAGAGATATCAGTTTAACTCCGTAAGCTGATTGTACAGCGTGACAACCATTCTCCTAGACAGCTCCGTATTTGCTTTAGAGCAAGGCATTTCTCATTACAGCCTATACTCCCGTTCACTCTGGAATATGCGAACGCAAATTTCAGAAGAAACGTGTTTCTTACTCGCTGAATCTAAACATAGATGCAACATCCTAAGGTGAATGAACACAAAGCAAAGCAGCTTGAAATGTACCCATCTCCTGTGTTTTAAATGCAGTCTTACCGCTAATTCTTATCTCCCTGTGTATGGCTGGAAATATCTGTTTCTAGACTCTCCAAAAAAGGATTTCTGAAGTGCTGCACACACATCAGTTTTACTCTGTAACTTGATTGTAAGGGTTGACAACCATTCTGCTAGATGGCTTCGTTTTTGTTTTAGAGCAAGATATTTCTAATTACATTCTGTACTCCCAGTCACTCTGGAATATCGAAACACAGCTTTTAGAAGAACCGTGCTTCTAACTCGCTGAATCTAAACATAGATATGACTTCCAGACGTGAACAAACACAAAGCAGAGATGCATGAAACATGCGTTTCTTCTGTGTTTTAAATGCAGCCTTACTGCTAATTCTTATATACCTATATATGTCTGGAAATATTTGTTTCTAGATTCTCCAAGGAAATAGTTTCTGAACTGTTACACACAGACATCAGTTTCACTCTGTAAGTTGACTGCACAGCTTGACAACTATTCTGCTAGATAGATTTGTTTTTGTTTTAGAGCAAGATATTTCTCATTACAGTCTATGCTCCCATTCACTATGGAATATCCAAACGCAGGTTTTAGAAGAAACATGTTTCTAACTCCTTGAATCTAAACATAGATGTAACTTCCTAAGGTGAATGAACACAAAGCAGAGCAGCTTGAAATATAGGTTTCTCCTGTGTTTTAAACGCAATCTTACTGCTAATTCTTTTTTTTTCCCCATTTATTTATTTTATTGTGTTTTAGGTTTTGGGGTATATGCAAAGAACATGCAATATTGTTGCGTAGGTACACACGTGGCAGTATTATTTGCTGCCTTCCTCCCCATCACCTACATCTGTTATTTCTACCCTTGCTATCTCTTCCCATCTCCCTACCCTCCACCCTCCCTCCCCTATTTCCCCCCTACTGACCCCAGTGTGTAGTGCTCCTCTCCCTGTGTCCGTTTCTTCTCATTGTTCAACACCCACCTATGAGTGAGAAAATGCGGTGTTTGATCTTCTGCTCTTCTGTCAGTTTGCCGAGAATGATGGTTTCCAGGTTCATCCATGTTCCTACAAAGAACCCAAACTCATCCTTTTCGATGGCTGCATAATATTCCATGGTGTATATGTGCCATTTTTTCCCTATCCATCTTATGGTCGTTGGGCATTTGGGTTGGTTCCAGGTCTTTGCTATTGTAAACAGTGCTGCAATGAACATTCGTGTCCACGTGTTCTTATAGTAGAATGATTTGTAATCCTTTGGATATATACCCAGTAATGGGATTGCTGGGTCAAATGGAGTTTCTATTTCTAGATCCTAGAGGAATCGCCACACTGTCTTCAACAATGGTTGAACTAATTTACAATCTCATCAACAGTGTAAAAGTATTCCTGTTTCTCCACATCCTCTCCAGCACCTGTTTTCTCCAGATTTTTTAATGAACGCCATTCTAACTGGCGTGAGATGGTATCTCAATGTTGTTTTGACTTACATTTCTCTGATGGCCAGTGATGATGAGCATTTATTCATATGTTTGTTGGCCTCATGTTTGTCTTCTTTTGTAAAGTCTCTGTTCATATCCTTTGCCCACTTTTGAATGGGCTTGTTAGTTTTTTCCTTGTAAATCTCCTTTACTTCTTTGTAAATTCTGGATATCAGCCCTTTGTCTGATGGGTAAATTGCAAAAATTTTTTCCCATTCTGTTGTTTGCTGATTCACTCTAATGACTGTTTCTTTTGCTGTGCAGAAGCTGTGGAGTTTGATTAGGTCCCATTTTTCTATTTTGACTTTTGTTGTCAATGCTTTTGGTGTTTTCGTCATGAAGTCCTTGCCTACACCTAAGTCCTGAATGGTTTTGCCTAGACTTTCTTCTAGGGTTTTATGGTGTTAGGTCTCATGTTTAAGTCTTTAATCCATCTGGAGTTAATTTTAGTGTAAGGTGTCAGGAAGGGGTCCAGTTTCTGCTTTCTGCACATGGCTAGCCAGCTTTCCACACACCATTTATTTAATAGGGAATCCTTTCCCCATTGCTTATTTTTGTCTGGTTTGTCAAAGATCAGGTGGTTGTAGATAAGTTGCATTGCCTCCGAAACCTCTGTTCTGTTCCCTTGGTCTATATCTCTGTTTTGGTATCAGTACCATGCTGTTTTGATTACTGTAGCCTTGTAGTATAGTTTGAAGTCCGGTAGTGTGATGCCTCCCGCTTTGTTCTTTTTGCTTAGAAGTGAATTGGCTATGCGGGCTCTCTTTTGTTTCTATATGAAGTTTAAGGTGGCTTTTTCCAGTTCTGCCAAGAAGGTCATTGGTAGCTTGATGGGGATAGCATTGAATCTGTAAATTACTTTGGGCAGTATGGCCATTTTCACGGTATTGATTCTTCCTAACCATGAACATGGAATGTTTCTCCATCTGTTTGTGTCCTCTCTTATTTCGTTGAGTAGTGGCTTGTAGTTCTCCTTGAAGAGATCTTTTACGTTCCTTGTTTGTTGCATCCCTAGGTATTTTATTCTCTTTGTGGCAATTGTGAATGGAAGTTTGTTCTTGATTTGGCTCTCTTTAAGTCTGTTATTGATGTATAGAAATTTATGTGATTTTTGCACATTGATTTTGTATCCTGAGACTTTGCTGAACTTGCTTATCAGTTTCAGGAGGTTTGGGGCTAAGATGATGGGGTCTTCTAGATATACAATCATGTCGTCTGCAAATAGAGACAATTTGACTTCTTCATTTCCTATTTGAATGCCCTTTATTTCTTTTCTTGCCTGATTGCTCTGGCTTGAACTTCTAGTACTATATTGAATAGCAGTGGTGAGAGAGGGCATCCTTGTCTGGTGCCACATTTCAAGGGGAATGCTTCCAGTTTTTGCCCATTCAGTATGATATTGGCTGTTGGTTTGTCATAAATAGCTTTTATTATTTTGAGATACGTTCCATCAATATCTAGCTTTTTGAGGGTTTTTAGCATAAAGGGCTGTTGAATTTTGTCAAAGGCCTTCTCTGCATCAATTGAGATAATCATCTGGTTTTTGTCTTTGGTTCTGTTTATGTGGTGAATTACGTTTATAGACTTGTGTATGTTGAACCAGCCTTGCATCCCCGGGATGAAGCCTACTTAATCATGGTGGATAAGCTTTTTGATGTGCTGTTGCGATCGTGTTGTCGGTATTGTATTGAAGACTTTTGCATCTATGTTCATCATGGATATTGGCCTGAAGTTTTCTTTTCTTGTGGAGTCTCTGCCGTGTTTTGGAATCAGGATGGTGTTGGTGTCATAAAATGATTTGGGAAGAATTCCCTCTTTTTGTATTGTTTGGACTAGTTTCAGAAGGAATGGTACCAGCTCCTCTTTGTATGTCTTGTAGAATTCGACTGTGAACCCGTCTGGATGTGGGCTTTTTTTGGGTAGCAAGCTCTTATTTCCTGCCTCAACTTCAGACCTTGTTATGGGTCTGTTCAGTGTTTCGGCTTCTTCCTGGTTTAGGCTTGGGAGGAGGCAAATGTCCAGGAATTTATCCATTTCTTCCAGGTTTATTAGTTTGTGTGCATAGAGTTGTTTGTAATAATCTCTGACGATGGTTTGAGTTTCTGTGGAATCTGTGGTGATATCCCCTTCATCGTTTTTTATTGGATCATTTTTTTATTCTCTCTTTTTTTCTTTTTCTTTTTCTTTTTTTTTGAACGAGAGAAAGAAAGAAAAAGAATAAAAAAAATAAAAAGAATAAAGGAAAGGAAGAAAGAGGATGATTATTTTGAAACCTTTTTTTTTTTTTTTTTTGGTGAATGCTCTCACCTTTATTTCTCTCCATATACCCGTGATACAGATATTTCATACATAACAAAGTCAAGGACATATGCACGTTCTACCTAAAACAGTGGCAGAACTATGACTAAAACATGTAGCCCAGCAATCAACTCATTTCCCTGAGGAGTGGGGGCGAGGTGCGGGGGAGTCACAGGTAGTTCACCGACACCTGGGAAATCCTTGGCTTCGTTGAGAATGAATGACTCTGGGGGGGGGGGAGATTCAGACAATGTAGTAGCCAGAAGAAGGCCTTTTTTTCCACGGCTCTTGATTCTCAGTGTCAATAGTCAGTTGTGGGTTGCTGCCTTCTATTTCTTTCAGTAGCTTAGCGAGTTCATCAGTAAAGTCATCTATTTTCAACCTGAGTGTCTGGAGGGTGCCATTTGCATGTGTCAAGGTTTCAAACAGAAAGGGTATTCCTGTTTACAGCAGGATGAACATGCCAATTTAACTGAGGTCACGTTTCTGGGTTTTAATGAGGAGACAGATGCTGCTCATATACAGGATTTAGCTGCAGTTTCTTTTTTCTTATTAATCTGGCTAGAGGTCTGTCTATTTTGTTGATCTTTTCAAAAAACCAGCTCCAGGATTTATTGATATTTTGAAGGGTTTTTTGTGTCTCTATCTCCTTCAGTTCTGCTCTGATCATAGCTATATCTTGTCTTCTGCTAGACTTTGAATTTTTTTTTCCCCTTTATTTATTTTATTGCATTTTACATTTTGGGGTACATGTGAAGAACATGCAAAATTGTTGCATAGGAACACACGTGGCAGTGTGATTTGCTGCCTTCCTCCCCATCACCTACATCTGGCATTTCTCCCCTTGAATTTTTTTGATCTTGCTCCTCTAGCTCCTTCAGTTTTCCTGATAGGGTGTCAATTTTTGATCTCTCCTTGTTTCTCATGTGGGCACTAATTGCTATATATTTTCCTCTAGAGACTGCTTTAAATGTGTCCTAGAGATTCTGGTATGTTGTGTCTTCATTCTCGTTGGTTTTGAAGAACATCTTTATTTCTGTCTTCATTTCATTGTTTATCCAGTCAACATCCAAGAGCAAGTTGTTCAGTTTCCATGAAGCTGTGTGGTTCTGGGTTGTTTTTGAATTCTGAGTTGTAACTTCATTGCACTGTGGTCTGAGAGACTGTTATGATTTCCGTTCTTTTGCATTTGCTGAGGAGTGATTTACCCCCACTTATGTGGTCAATTTTAGAGTAGGTGTGATGTGGTGCTGAGAAGAATGTGTATTCTGTGGATTTGGGGTGGCGAGTTCTGTAAATGTCTATTAGGTTTCCTTGGTCCAGGTATGAGTTCAAGTCCTTGTTAATTTTCTGTCTGGTTGAGCTGTCTAATGTTGACAATGGGGTGTTAAAGTCTCCCACTATTAGTGCGTGGGAGTCTAAATCTCTTTGTAAGTCATTAAGAACTCGCCTTATGTATCTGGGTGCTCCTGTATTGGGTGCATATATATTTAGGATCGTTAGCTCTTCTTTTTGCATTGATCCTTTTACCATTATGTAATGTCCCTCTTTGTCTTTTAAGAACTTTGTTGCTTTAAAGTCTAATTCATCAGAGATGAGAATTGCAACTCCTACTTTTTTTTGCTCTCCATTTGCTTGGTAAATCTTCCTTCATCCCTTTATTTTGAGCCTTTTTGTATCCTTGCATGTGAGATGGGTTTCCTGGATACAGCACTCCAATGGGTTTTGTCTTTTTATCCAATTTGCCAGTCTGTGTCTATTGATTGGGGCATTGAGTCCATTTTCATTTAGAGTTAATATTGCTATGTGTGAATTTGATACTGCCATTTTGATGCTAGCTGCGTGTTTTGCCGTTTAGTTTAGCTGATACTTGTTGGTCCTTTATATGTGCAGAGCCTCTTTGAGGAGCTCTTCTAGAGCTGGCCTGGTGGCGACGAAATCTCTGAGTACTTGCATGTTCCCAAAGGATTTTAGTTTTCCTTCACTTATGAAGCTTATTTTGGCTGGATAGGAGATTCTGGGTTGAAAGTTCTTTTCTTTAAGGATGTTGAATATTGGCCCCCACTCTCTTCTGGCTTGTAGGGTTTCTGCTGAGAGATCTGCTGTGAGTCTGATGGGCTTCCCTTTATGGGTGACCCGACCTTTCTCTCTGGCTGCCTTTAGTATTTTCTCCTTCATTTCGACCCTGGTGAATCTGACGATTATGTGCCTTGGGGTTGCTCTTCTTGACGAATATCTTTGTGGTGTTCTCTGTATTTCCTGGACTTGAATGTTTGCCTGCCTTGCTAGCTTGGGGAAGTTTTCCTGGATAATATCCTGAAGAGAATTTTCTCGCTTGGATTCATTCTCTTCCTCGCATTCAGGTACACCCATCAAATGTAGATTAGGTCTTCTCACATAGTCCCACATTTCTTGGAGACTTTGTACACTCCTTTTTACCCTTTTTTCTCCAGTCTTGCCTTCCCGTTTTATTTCATTGAGTTGATCTTCGACCTCTGATATCCTTTCTTCTGCTTGGTCAATTCGGCTGTTGACACTTGTGCATGCCCCACGAAGTTCTTGTGTTGAGTTTTTCAGCTCCATCAATTCACTTATATTCCTTTCTATTTTGTCCATTCTCGTTAGCATTTCGTCAAATCTTTTTTCAAGGTTCTTAGTTTATTGACATTTGGTTAGAACATGTTCTTTAAATTCATAGACGTTTCTTACTCCCCACCTTCTGAAGTCCGATTCTGTCATTTCATCACACTTGTTCACCCTCCAACCTTGTTCCCTTGCTGGTGAGGAGTTGTGATCTCTTGCAGGAGGAGAGGTGTTCTGGTTTCGGGTGTTTTCATCCTTTTTGCGCTGGTTTCTTCCCTTCTTTAAGGATTTATCCACCTGTCTACTTTGTAGTTGCTGGCTTTCAGATTGGGTCTCAAATCTTCCAGATTGACGTTCTGTTTGTTGATGATGAGGTTATTTCTGTTTCTTGGTTTCCTTCTGACAGTCTGGCCTCTCTGCTGTAGGTCTCCTGAGGTTCACTCCAGGCTCTGCTTGCCTGGGGTTCACCTGCAGCAGCTGCTGAACTGTAAGGGTTGTTACCAGTTTTCTTCTTCTGCTATCTTTGCCCCTGATGGATACCCGCCTAGTGTCAATTTGATGTCTCTTTTATGAGGTGTCTCTTTGGATATATAGGGTCAGGAAGCTGCTTGAGGAGACGGTCTCTTCTTTATATTAGCTCAAATGGTGAGCTGTGAGCTCTGTTGTTGTTCATTCAGAGCTGCTGGGCATGTACTTTTAGGCCTGCTGCAGCAGAACTCATAAACTGCTTTTTGTTCCCAGGTGCTCTGTCCCATGGATTTAGGGTTTTATTTATGAGTTTCCGTTATGCTGCCGCCTTCATTTTTTTTTTTTTTTCCTTCAGACCTGCCCGGCCCAGCAAGGAGGCAGCCTAGTCACTGTCAGCCTATAGATGCTTTGCTGAGCTGCTGTGGGCTCCGCCCAGCTGCCGAATGAACTTCCCTGCAGTCCTGTTTATATGAGTGTAGTTAGAACTGCTTTGACGATGGTGGCCTGCCTCTGTTGAGGCGGAGTTTCTCTGCTGTGGCGGGTTGCCTTGGCAACGGTGGGCTGTCTCAGCAATGGCGGGCTGCCTCAGTATTGGCCGAGTACCACTGTCGTGTCTGGCTGCCTCGGTAATGGTGGACACCCCTCCCCCACAGAGCTGGACTGTACGGGGTTCACCTGTGCTTGCTGTGAATGTCTCAGTCCAGAGTTTCTGGTTGCTGTTCCTTTGTAGGGGTGGGACCAGTCGAGCCTGATCGCCTGGCTCCCTGCCTCAGAGCCTTTTTTAAGTTGGGGCTCCAGCTGCCTGTTGAAGAGGCAAAGGGGTCTCTTTGTTTTCCCCTGTGGCCACTCACTGCACTGCCTTAAACAGCAGCACTGAGGTTTGCGGCGCTTTTTTTTTTTTTTTTTTTTTACCCTGAAATCTACTGTCCTGGTTCTCTCTTCAGTCCCCTTTTAGAACCGGCGAATGGCTGACTTCCGGTGGCTCCAATAGCCAGCCAATATGGCACCCGGACTGGTGTATTTTGGACGGAGAACCGCGGATCTGGGTCGCTGACAAAGCAGCCGCGTGGGGCAAAGCAGCCGGGCTGGTCGGCACAGTCGTGCTGTTGACCGTGGAGCTCCTCCGCCCGGGAATATCCTAGTTTGTGGGCAATAAAAATGCGGCGTCCACTCACCCTCTGTGCTTTCACTGGGAGCTGCAATCCAGAGCTGTTCCTAAATGACCATCTTGGATCCTCATCTTCTCCTGTGTTTTAAACGCAGCCTTATTGCTAATTCTTATATGCTTATATATGGCAGGAAATATTTGTTTCTAGATTCTCCAAAGAAACGATTACTGAACTGCTGCACACACACAACAATTTGACTCTGTAAGTTGACTGTACAGCTTGACAACCATTCTGCTAGATAGCTCCGTTTTGTTTCACAGGAAGATATTTACCATTACAGCCTATACTCCCATTTACTCTGGAATATACAAAAGCACGTTTTAGAAGAAACGTGTTTCTAACTCGCTGAATCTAAACATAGATGCAACTTCCTAAGGTGAATGAACACAAAGAAGAGCAAATTGAAATACGAGTTTCTCCTGTGTTTTAAAGACAGTCTCACTGCTAATTCTTATATGCCTGTATATGGCTGGAAATATTTGTTTCTAGATTCCCCAAAGAAAGGACTACTAATCTGCTGCACAAACACACCACTTTAACTCTGTAGATTGATTGTACAGCTTGACAACCATTCTGCTAGATTGCTCCGTTTTTGTTTTAGAGCAAGATAATTCACTTTACAGCCTATACTACCATTCACTCGGGAATATTCAAACGCAGCTTTTAGAAGAAACGTGTTTCTAACTGGCTGAATCTAAACATAGATGCAACTTCCTAAGGTGAATGAACACAAAGCAGAGCAAATTGAAATATACGAATCTTCTGTGTTTTAAATGCAGTCTCATGGTTAATTCTTATATGCCTGTTTATGGCTGGAAATAACTGTATGTAGGTCCTCCAAAGAAAGTATTTCTGAACTGCTGCACACACACATGAGTTTAACTCTGTAAGTTGATTTTACACCTTGACAACCATTCTGCTAGACAGCTCCATTTTTGTTTTAAAGCAAAGTATTTCTCATTACAGCCTATACTCCCTTTTACTCTGGAATATCCACACACAGCTTTTAGAAGAAACGTGTTTCTAACTCGCTGAATCTAAGCATAGATGCAACTTCCTATGTTGAATGAACACAAAGCAGAGCAGTTTGAAATAGACGTTTCTCCTGTGTTTTAAACTCAGTCTCACTGCTAATTCTTATATGCCTGTACATGTCTGGAAATATCTCTTTCTAGATTCTCCAAAGAAAGGATTTCTGAACTGCCGCACACACACAACAGTTTAATTCTGTTCGTTGATTGTACAGCTTAAAAAACATGTTGCTAGATAGATCCATTTTTTTTTTAGAGCAAGATATTTCTCATTACATCCTATACTCCCATTCACTATGGAATATCCAGAGCAGCTTTTAGAAGAAACATGTTTCTTTTTTTTTTTTTTTGAGGTATAGTTTCACTCTTTTTACCAGGCTGAAGTTCGATGTCGTGATCTCGGCTCACTCTAACCTCCGCCTCCTGGGTTCAGGCAATTCTCCTGCCTCAACCTCTTGACTAGCTGAGATTGCAGGCATGCGCCAACATGCCCAGCTAATGTTTTTTGTATTTTTAGTAGAGACGGGGTTTCACAATGTTCACCAGGATGGCCTCGATCTCTTGTCTTCGTGTTCCACCCACCTCGGCCTCCCAAAGTGCTGGGATTACAGTCTTGAGCCACCGCATCTGGCAAAGAAACGGGTTTCTAACTCGCTGAATCTAAACGTAGATGTAACTTCCTGAGGTGAATGAACACAAAGCAGAGCAGATTGAAATAGACGTTTCTCCTGTGTTTTAAACGCACTCTCACTGCTAATTCTGATATGCCTCTATATGGCTGGAAATACATGTTTCTAGATTCTCCAAAGAAAGGATTTGTGAACTGCTGCACACACACATCAGTTTATCTCTGTAAGGGGATTGTAAACCTTGACAACCATTCTGCTAGATAGTTCCGTTTTTGTTTTAGAGCAAGATATTTCCCATTACAGCCTATACTAAAATTCACTCTGGGATATCCAAACGCAGCTTTTAGAAGAAAAGCTTTTCTAACTCGCTGAATCTAAACATAGATGCAACTTCCTAAAGTGAACGAACATAAAGCAGAAGAGTTTGAAATAGACATTTCTCCTGTGTTTTATACACAGTCTTACTGCTAATTCTTATATGCCGGTATATGGCTGGAAATATCTGTTTCTAGATTCTCCAAAGAAAGCATTTCTGAACTGCTGCACACACACATCAGTTTTACTCTGTAGGTTGACTGTACAGCTTGACAACCATTCTGCTAGACAGCTCCGTTTTTCTTTTAGAACAAGGCATTTCTCATTACAACCTATCCTCCCACTCACTCTGGAATATCCAAACTCAGTTTTCAGAAGAAACGTGCTTCTAACTCGCTGAATCTAAAGATAGATGCAACTTCCTAAGGTGAACAAACACTAAGCAGAGCAGTTTGAAATATGCATTTCTACTGTGTTTAAAACACAGTCGTACTGTTAATTCTTATATGCCTGATTATGGCCGGAAATATCTGTTTCCCGATTATCCAAAGAAAGGATTTCTGAACTGCTGGACACACACATCAGTTCAACTCTATAAATTGATTGTACAGCTTCAAAACCATTAAGCTAGATAGCTCCGTTTTTGTTTTAGAGCAGGATATTTCTCATTATAGGCTATACTCCTTTTCACTCTGGAATATCCAAACACAGCTTTCAGAAGAAACGTGCCTGTAACTCGCTGAATCTAAACATAGATGCAACTTCGTAAGGTGAATGAAGACAAAGAAGAACAGTTTGAAATATGCATTTCCCCTGTGTTTGAAACGCAGTCTTACTGCTAGTTCTTATATGCCTGTATATGGCTGGAAATATCTGTTTCAAGATTCTCCAAAGAAAGGATTTTTGAACTGCTGCACACACATACATCATTTTAACTCCTTAAGTTGATTGTACAGCTCGACAATCATTCTTCTAGATAGCTCTGTTTTTGTTTTACAGCAAGATATTTCTCATTAGAGCCTTTCCTCCCATTCACGCTGGAATATCCAAACGCAGCTTTTAGAAGAAACGTGTTTCTAACTCGCTGAATCTAATCATAGATGCAACTTCCTAAGGTGAACGAACACAAAGATGAGCAGTTTGCAATATACGTTTCTCCTCGTTTGGCAGTTGTGTTCGTTGCAGGTCTTTGATATTGTAAACAGTGCTGCAATGAACGTTGGTGTGCACGTGTCCTTATCGCAGAAAGATTTGTAATCCTTTGGATATATACCCAGTAATGGGATTGCTGAGTCAAATAGAAGGAACAATGAAAACACATGGAAACAGGGATGGGGGCATTACACACTAGGGTCAGTTGGGGGGAAATAGGGGAGGGACGGGGGGGGTGGTCAGCTGGGGATAGATAGCAAGGGGAGGAATGCCAGACGTAGGTGATGGGGAGGAAGGCAACAAATCACACTGCCCGTGTGTAACTATGCAACAATTTTGCATGTTCTTCACATGTACCCCAAAACCTAAATGCAATAAAATAAATGGGGGAAAAAGTAATATACGTTTCTTCTGTGTTTTAAACGCAGTATCACTGCTAATTCTTATACGCCTGTATATGGCTAAAAATATCTGTTTCTAGATTCTCCACAGAAAGGATTGCTGAACTGCTGCACACACACATCAGTTTAACTCTGTAAGTAGATTGTACAGCTTGACATCCTTTCTGCTAGATAGCTCCGTTTTTGTTTTAGAGCAAGGTATTTCTCATTACAGCCTATACTCCCATTCACTCTGGAATATCCAAACGAAGCTTTCAGAAAAAACGTGCTTCTAACTCGCTGAATCTAAACATAGATGCAACTTCCTAAGGTGAACGAACACAAATCAGAGCAGTTTGAAATTTATGTTTCTCCTGTGTTTTACACGCACTCTTACTGCTAATTCTTATATGCCTGTATATGGCTGGAAATATCTGTTTCCAGATTCACCAAAGAAAGGGTTTCTGAACTGCTGAGCACACACATCAGTTTACCTCTGTAGGTTGATTGTACAGCTTGACAGCCATTCTGCTAGATAGCTCCGTTTTTGTTTCAGAGCAAGATATTTCTCATTACAGCCTATACTCCCAATCACTCTGGAAGATCCAAATGCAGCTTTTAGAAGAAACGTGTTTCTAAGCCGCTGAATCTAAACATAGATGCAACTTCGTAAGGTGACAAACACAAAGCAGAGCAGTTTGAAATAGTCGTTTCTCCTGTGTTTTAAACCCAGTCTTAGCTAATTCTTATATGTCTTCATATAGCTGGAAATATCTGTTTAAATTCTCCAAAGAAAGGATTTCAGAAGTGTGCACACACATATCAGTTTAACTTTGTAAGTTGATTGTACAACTTGACAACCATTCTGCTAGATAGCTCCGTTTTTGTTTTAGAACAAGGTGTTTCTCATTACAGCCTATACTCCCATTGACTCTGGAATATCCCAATGCAGCTTTTAGAAGAAACGTGTTTCTAACTCGCTGAATCTAAACATAGATGCAACTTCGTAAGGTGAACGATCACAAAGCAGAGCAGTTTGAAATATACGTTTTTCCTGTGTTTTAAACGCAATCTTACTGCTAATTCTTTTTTTCCCCCCATTTATTTATTTTATTGTGTTTTAGGGTTTGGGGTACATGTGAAGAACATTCAAAATTGTTGCATAGGTACACACGTGGCAGTGTGATTTGCTGCCTTCCTCCTCATCACCTACATCTGTCATTTCTCCCCTTGCTATCTCTTCCCATCTCCCTACCCTCCACCCTCCCTCCCCTATTTCCCCCCTACTGACCCCAGTGTGTAACGCTTCTCTCCCTGTGTCCATGTCTTCTCATTGTTCAACACCCGCCTATGAGTGAGAACATGCGTTGTTTGATCTTCTGCTCTTCTGTCAGTTTGCCAAGAATGATGGTTTCCAAGTTCATCTATGTCCCTACAAAGGACCCAAACTCATCGTTTTGATGGCTGAATAATATTCCATGGTGTATATGTGCCACATTTTCCCTATCCACCTTATGGTCGATGGGCATTTGGGTTGGTTCCAGGTGTTGCTATTGTAAACAGTGCTGGAATGAACATTCGTGTGCACGTGTCCTTATAGTAGAACGATTTGTCATCCTTTGGATATATATCCAGTAGTGGGATAGCTGGGCCAAATGGAGTTTCTATTTCTAGGTCCTTGAGGAATCGCCACAGTGTTCCACAATGGTTGAACTAATTTACACTCCCTACAACAGTGTAAAAGTGTTCCTGTTTCTCTACATCCCCTCCAGCATCTGTTGTCTCCAGATTTTTTAATGATCGCCATTATAACTGGCGTGAGATGGTATCTCAATGTAGTTTTGATTTCCATTTCTCTGATGACCAGTGATGATGAGCATTTATTCATATGTTTGTTGGCCTCATGTATGTCTTCTTTTTTAAAGTGTCTGTTCATATCCTTTGCCCACTTTTGAATGGGCTTGCTAGTTTTTTCCTTGTAAATCTCCTTTAGTTCTTTGTAAATTCTGGATATCAGCCCTTTGTCAAATGGGCAAATTGCAAAAATTTTTTCCCATTTTGTTGGTTGCTGATTCACTCTAATGACTGTTTCTTTTGCTGTGCAGAAGCTGTGGAGTTTGATTAGGTCTCATTTGTCTCTTTTGGCTTTTGTTGTCAATGTTTTTGGTGTTATCGTCATGAAGTCCTTGCCTACGCCTACGTCCTGAATGGTTTTGCCTAGATTTTCTTCTATGGTTTTTATGATGTTAGGTCTTATGTTTAACTCTTTAATCCATCTGCAGTTAATTTTAGTGTAAGGTGTCAGGAAGGGGTCCAGTTTCTGCTTTCTGCACATGGCTAGCCAGCTTTCCGAACACCATTTATTGAACAGGTATCCTTTCCCCATTGCTTATTTTTGTCTGGTTTGTCAAAGATCAGGTGGTTGTAGATGTGTTGTGTTGCCTCCGAGACCTCTGTTCTGTTCCATTGGTCTATATCTCTGTTTTGGCACCAGTAGCATGCTGTTTCGATTACTGTAGCCTTGTAGTACAGTTTGAGGTCCGGTAGTGTGATGCCTCCCGCTTTGTTCTTTTTGCTTAGAAATGACTTGGCATTGCGGGCTCTCTTTTGGTTCCCTATGAAGTTTAAGGTGTTTTTTTCCAGTTCTGCGAAGAAGGTCATTGGTAGCTTGATGGGGATAGCCTTGAATCTTTAAATTACTTTGGGCAGTATGGCCACTTTCACGATATTGATTCTTCCTAACCATGAACATGGAATGTTTCTCCATCTGTTTGTGTCCTCTCTTATTTCGTTGAGCACTGGCTTGTAGTTGTCCTTGAAGAGGTCCTTTACATTCCTTGTTAGTTGTATTCTTAGGTATTTTATTCTCTTTGTGGCAATTGCGAATGGAAGTTTGTTCTTGATTTGGCTCTCTTTAAGTCTGTTATTGGTGTATAGAAATTTATTTGATTTTTGCACATTGATTTTGTATCCTGAGACTTTGCTGAAGTTGCTTATCAGTTTCAGGAGGTTTGGGATTGAGACGATGGGGTCTTCTAGATATACAATCATGTCATCTGCAAAGAGAGACAATTTGACTTCCTCCTTTCCTATTTGAATGCCCTTTATTTCTTTTTCTTGCCTGATTGCTCTGGCTAGAACTTCTAATACTATATTGAATAG